>NW_028119824.1:0-47500 GCF_965119305.1 Pelophylax lessonae
ATTTGGCAGTGTGAACTTCCTGCGAGTTAAATGCGATGCGGGAACCCCCAGTGGATTCGCAGGGTTCCCGCATCGCATATATGTGAACCTGCACTTAAAGCGGAGTTCTGGGCACAAAATCGATGTGTTTTTTTTTGTGCCCGTCCGCTAGTTCTGGATAACCTGAAAAGGAATTGGATAGTTAGGTTTTTGTTTTTTTTTTTAAAACTCACCTTGTAATTGTAGATCGTAAATACTCACCTCAGGGTACTTCCTCCCTCGGAGCCGCGGCTCACCCCGTCACTTCCTGCCTCGCGATGATTCCTGGGAGCTGAACGTCATAGCTCCCAGGAATCAATGCGACGGCACCGGCCCCGCACGTCATTTCCTGGCGACGCCGCACCGGAAGTGACGAGAGGGGCCGGTGCGGCGCATTCTGGGAGAAGAAGACGCGGAAGAAGACACAGAAGAGGATCGCGCCGGCTTCAGCTGCCCACAAGAGAGATGGAAACGCTGTGGAAGAAATTTTATAAGTAAGTATTTCTTCTAAAAGGTAAGTGCGAACCGGGACAGATCAGAGGCTAGCCATTGTGGAATGTACTAGCCCTGACTGTCCCGGGGGTATGCTTAGTGAAAAATGACATCTGTGCCCGGAACTCCGCTTTAAAGGATGTTGGATATTAGGAACGGTTGAGAAACATTGGTCTGCTGTATATCTTTCTGGGGGGATTTCTCCTCACTTCCTGTCTCGGTGACACGCCGGGCCGTGTCATAGTGTGACTGTGTAATAAAAGGGCGCACCACTCCCAATTCTTGGAGCTCCTCCCACTTTATGATGAAGGATCAGAAGACACAACATTGGCTGCGATTCAGTGTATTAAAAGAAAACCCCGTCAATGCATTTCAAGGATCTATATCCGCTTCCTCAGGGCTCCGCCCAGAATTTTATCCAATGGTAGAATTTTGCTTTAAAAAGTACAGAAAGAAGAATAAATGGTCCGTGTGCGTTAGAATGAGTCCGCGGACGCCATGTTGTCTCTACATAGAGAAGATCCAATCAGCTTCCTATTGATTGTAAGTTTGTATATTTCTATTGTGTGATCTTTGATACAATGTATAGCTGTATATTGTACAAATTCTATTTATATATATATTTTGCACAGATTTTGCACAGAGATTGTTGGTTTGCTCCTTTTGTACTCATTGCTTCAAATAAAATATTTTTGTTTTTGTGTTTTTTTGCACATATTTTGGAAGTTTTTTGCTAAATTCTGTTTCTTCTTAATTGTATGTTACTATGGGTGACCAGCAATGAATGACCTCCCACTCAAGGTTTACTCCGCCCACAACTGATGGGGACTAGTTAAATTCGGTATTGGCTTCCTACAACCTATGCGTTCCTAGCTCCACCCAACTTCCAAAGTCATGGGGGATGGGGGGGTGTTACTCTCATTGTTGGGTTATTCATTTACTATAGAGCCCTGGTGCCTGGGAACTGCAATTGGCCCTTTGGCAATTTTTCTGCAGCCCTCTGGGTCCCTGCAGAGAATAATCTGTGCCTGCAGTCTCTGAAAATCTCCTTTAGTATGTCTGCAGTCTCTGACCGTCTCCTGTACTATGTCTGCAGTCTCTGACCATCTCCTGTACTATGTCTGCAGTCTCTGACTGTCCCCTGTACTATGTCTGCAGTCTCTGACTGTCCCCTGTACTATGTCTGCAGTCTCTGACCATCTCCTGTACTATGTCTGCAGTCTCTGACCATCTCCTGTACTATGTCTGCAGTCTCTGATCATCTCCTTTTGTGTGTCTTTGCTATCTCTGATAATAAATATTCATAGAATTTTATGTGTAGACATGATACAGGAGATGGTCAGAGACTGCAGACATGGTACAGGAGACGGTCAGAGACTGCAGAAATAGCACAGGAGACGGTCAGAGACTGCAGACATAGTACAGGAGACGGTCAGAGACTGCAGACATAGTACAGGAGACAGTCAGAGACTGCAGACATAGTACAGGAGACGGTCAGAGACTGCAGACATAGTACAGGAGATGGTCAGAGACTGCAGACATAGTACAGGGGACAGTCAGAGACTGCAGACATAGTACAGGAGACGGTCAGAGACTGCAGACATAGTACAGGAGATGGTCAGAGACTGCAGACATAGTACAGGGGACAGTCAGAGACTGCAGACATACTAAAGGAGATTTTCAGAGACTGCAGACACGGATTATTCTCTGCAGGGACCCAGAGGGCTGCAGAAAAATTGCCAAAGGGCCACTTGCAGTTCCCAGGCACCAGGGCTCTATAGTAAATGAATAACCCAACAATGAGAGTAACACCCCCTATCCCCCATGACTTTGGAAGTTGGGCGGAGCTAGGAACGCATAGGTTGTAGGAAGCCAATACCGAATTTAACTAGTCACCATCAGTTGTGGGCGGAGTAAACCTTGAGTGGGAGGTCATTCATTGCTGGTCACCCATAGTAACATACAATTAAGAAGAAACAGAATTTAGCAAAAAAAACTTCCAAAATATGTGCAAAAAAACACAAAAACAAAAATATTTTATTTGAAGCAATGAGTACAAAAGGAGCAAACCAACAATCTCTGTGCAAAATCTGTGCAAAATATATATATATAAATAGAATTTGTACAATATACAGCTATACATTGTATCAAAGATCACACAATAGAAATATACAAATAATACAAACTCACAATCAATAGGAAGCTGATTGGATCTTCTCTATGTAGAGACAACATGGCGTCCGCGGACTCATTCTAACGCACACGGACCATTTATTCTTCTTTCTGTACTTTTTAAAGCAAAATTCTACCATTGGATAAAATTCTGGGCGGAGCCCTGAGGAAGCGGATATAGATCCTTGAAATGCATTGACGGGGTTTTCTTTTAATACACTGAATCGCAGCCAATGTTGTGTCTTCTGATCCTTCATCATAAAGTGGGAGGAGCTCCAAGAATTGGGAGTGGTGCGCCCTTTTATTACACAGTCACACTATGACACGGCCCAGCGTGTCACCAAGACAGGAAGTGAGGAGAAATCCCCCCAGAAAGATATACAGCAGACCAATGTTTCTCAACCGTTCCTAATATCCAACATCCTTTTAAGTGCAGGTTCACATATATGCGATGCGGGAACCCTGCAAATCCACTGCGGGTTCCCGCATCGCATTTAACTCGCAGGAAGTTCACACTGCCAAATGCGAATCGCTGGGGGGTGTCAATACAAGGTTAGCGACACCCCCAGATTAGTTTGCATATCGCAGTGCATACTGTCAGTTCGGACAGGAATCGGATCGCATAGGTGTGAACACCCATGCGATCCGATTCTGGTGTGGACCAAAAAAAGGGTGCTGTGCGAGTTGTGTCCAAATGCGATGCGAATTCAGCCGTACAATCTGTATGGCTGAATTTTCATCGCACAGACATCGCATGTGATTTGCAGAGCAGTGCCCTCTGAATCACATGCCATGTCTGACATCGCTTATGTGTGAACCAGCACTAAAAGTTTGTAAAATCTGGGGACCCCCCCCCCCCCAATATGTAAATGTAACTTATCAATGGGAGACCTGCACCTGAGCCAATGAAACAACCACCTGAGTGAAATTACTTTACAGCAGAGCCCCCCTAAATATGAGATCCCCCCATCACACCAGTGTCCCCCTATATATGAGAGCCCCCCCATCACATCAGTGCCCCCCTAAATATGAGAGCCCCCCATCACACCAGTGTCCCCCTATATATGAGAGCCCCCCCATCACATCAGTGTCCCCCTATATATGAGAGCCCCCCATCACATCAGTGTCCCCCTATATATGAGAGCCCCCCATCACATCAGTGCCCCCTATATATGAGAGCCCCCCATCACATCAGTGCCCCCTATATATGAGAGCCCCCATCACTTCAGTGTCCCCCTATATATGAGAGCCCCTCATCACATCAGTGTCCCCCTATATATGAGAGCCCCCCCATCACATCAGTGTCCCCCTTTATATGAGAGCCCCCCATCACTTCAGTGTCCCCCTAAATATAAGAGCCTCCCATCACATCAGTGCCCCCCTATATATGAGAGCCTCCCATCACATCAGTGCCCCCCTATATATGAGAGCCTCCCATCACATCAGTGTCCCCCTATATATGAGAGCCCCCCATTACATCAGTGTCCCCCTATATATGAGAGCCTCCCATCACATCAGTGTCCCCATATATATGAGAGCCCCCCATTACATCAGTGTCCCCCTATATATGATAGCCCCCCATTACATCAGTGTCCCCCTATATATGAGAGCCTCCCATCACATCAGTGTCCCCCTATATGAGTGCCTCCCATCACATCAGTGTCCCCCTATATATGAGTGCCTCCCATCACATCAGTGTCCCCCTATATATGAGAGCCTCCCATCACATCAGTGTCCCCCTATATATGAGAGCCTCCCATCACATCAGTGTCCCCCTATATATGAGTGCCTCCCATCACATCAGTGTCCCCATATATATGAGTGCCTCCCATCACATCAGTGTCCCCATATATATGAGAGCCTCCCATCACATCAGTGTCCCCCTATATATGAGAGCCTCCCCATTACATCAGTGTCCCCCTATATATGAGAGCCTCCCCATTACATCAGTGTCCCCCTATATATGAGTGCCTCCCATCACATCAGTGTCCCCCTATATACGAGTGCCTCCCATCACATCAGTGTCCCCCTATATATGAGTGCCTCCCATCACATCAGTGTCCCCATATATATTAGAGCCCCCCATCACATCAGTGTCCCCATATATATTAGAGCCCCCCATCACATCAGTGTCCCCATATATATTAGAGCCCCCCATCACATCAGTGTCCCCATATATATATTAGAGACCCCCCATCACATCAGTGTCCCCCTATATATGAGAGCCCCCCCATCCCATCAGTGTCCCCCTATATATGAGAGCCCCCCCATCACATCAGTGTCCCCCGTCCCCCTATATATGAGAGCCTCCATCACTTCAGTGTCCCCCTATATATGAAAGCCCCTCATCACATCAGTGTCCCCCTATATATGAGAGCCCCCCCATCCCATCAGTGTCTCCCTATATATGAGAGCCTCCATCCCATCAGTGTCCCCCTCTATATATGAGAGCCTCCCATCACATCAGAGTCCCCCTATATATGAGAGCCCCCCCATCCCATCAGTGTCTCCCTATATATGAAAGCCTCCATCACATCAGTGTCCCCCTCTATATATGAGAGCCTCCCATCACATCAGAGTCCCCCTATATATGAAAGCCCCCCATCACATCAGTGTCCCCCTATATATGTGAGCCCCCCATCACATCAGTGTCCCCCTATATATGAAAGCCCCCCTCATCACATCAGTGTCCCCCTATATATGAGAGCCCCCCATCACATCAGTGTCCCCATATATATGAGAGCCCCCCATCACATCAGTGTCCCCCTTTATATGTGAGCCCCCCCATCACATCAGTTTCCCCATATATATGAAAGCCCCCCTCATCACTTCAGTGTCCCCCTTTATATGTGAGCCCCCCATCACATCAGTGTCCCCCTTTATATGAGAGCCCCCCATCACTTCAGTGTCCCCCTATATATGAGAGCCCCCCATCACATCAGAGAATCACAATGAGAAAGGTCCAACGCCAAAGAGTCCCCCCCCCCCCCAGATTAGAGTCCTTTCGCTCTCGTGGCACCTGAGGGGTACCCAAATGGCACACTGGGATGCCGCGGCACCCTGGTTGAGAAACACTGCAGTAGACTGCAACAAACACACGACAGAGGCTTTACACCTCTCCAACTCTACTAAAGGGGCTTCTTTTGGGGGGATTCCAACTCTATTCTTGTCCCGGTGACACCTTGTGCGTCAGAGTATGACAGGGAGTCACCAGCAGTAAAAGCTCAGCAGAGGTTCTAACCCAAGAAGGATCATGTTTTGTCTGGATCTGGGCTTCACCAACAATTAATGTTCATCATTGTGGGAACGTCATCCTTCAGATCAGTCCGAACCTTCAGAGGGATTTCCTCGTTTCTTCATAGATGACCTTCACGCAGAACGTCTCCTCGTTTTTATCTTCGTGGTCATTGATAAATATGAGAATTTCTTCCAATCCGCCGCTGTCGCTGGGTGCAAAGCGAAGTCCGATGGTGTAGGTTTCCCCCGCCCCCACCTGAAAGAAAAATTCATCCAATCAATGAAAAAAAAAAAAACCTTTCCAGGAAATAATATTGGCTATTGTATCCATTCTATCTCCTGGCCCTGGGGTTATACTGCTGACCCCCGCCCCCCCTCCTGGCCCTGGGGTTATACCGCTGACCTCGCCCACCCCTCCTGGCCCCGGGGTTATACCGTCCGTTACCTCCCCTCCTGGCCCTGGGGTTATACCGCTGACACCGCCCACCCCTCCTGGCCCCGGGGTTATACCGTCCGTTATCCCCCCTCCTGGCCCTGGGGTTATACTGCTGACCCTGTCCCCCTCCTGGCCCCGGGGTTATACAGTCCGTTACCCCCCTCCTGGCCCTGGGGTTATACCGCTGACCCCAACCACCCCTCATGGCCCCCGGGGTTATACCGTCCGTTACCCCCCTCCTGGCCCTGGGGTTAAACCGCTGACCCCACCCCCTTCTGGCCCTGGGGTTATACCGTTCGTTACCCCACCTCATGGCCCTGGGGTTATACCGCTAATCCCCCCATCCTGGCCCTGGGGTTATACCGTCCGTTATCCCCCCTCCTGGCCCTGGGGTTATACCACTGACCCCGCCCCCCCTCCTGGCCCTGGGTTTATACCGTCCATTATCCCCCCTCCTGGCCCTGGGGTTATACAGCTGACCCCGCCCACCCCTCCTGGCCCCGGGGTTATACCGTCCGTTACCCCCCTCTCTCCGTTACCCCCCTCTCCTGGCCCTGGGGTTATACTGCTGATCCCGCCCACCCCTCCTGGCCCTGGGGTTATACCGCTGACCCCGCCTCTTCCTTCTGGCCCCAGGATTATACCGTCCGTTACCCCCCTCCTGGTCCTGGGGTTATACCGCTGACCCCGCCCCCTCTCCTGGCCCTGGGGTTATACCGCTGATCCCCCCTCCTGGCCCCAGGATTATACTGTCCATTACCCCCCTCCTGGCCCTGGGGTTATACCGCTGACCCCGCCCACCCTCCTGGCCCCGGGGTTATACCGCCCGTTAACCCCCCTCCTGGCCCTGGGGTTATACCGCTGACCCCGCCCACCCCTCCTGGCCCCGGGGTTATACCGTCCGTTACCCCCCCTCCTGGCCCTGGGGTTAAACCGCTGACCCCACCCTCTCCTGGCCCTGGGGTTATACCGTTCTGTTACCCCCCTCTCCTGGCCCTGGGGTTATACCGCTGATCCCCCCCCCCTCCTGGCCCCGGGATTATACCGTCCGTTACCCCTCTCCTGGCCCTGGGGTTATACCGCTGACCCCGCCCCCTCCTGGCCCTGGGGTTATACCATCCGTTACCCCCCCCCCCACTCCTGGCGCTGGGGTTATACCATCTGTCACCTTTCCCCCCCCCCCCCCCCCCATGACAGTGCCCGAAACATGACAGCCAAGAGAGATGCATATGAAATACACTCTGTAGTGTGAGAACTGACACTTCCTGTTCAGAAACTACATATCCCACAATCCCCGGGCCTCTCAGTCTAGTGCTCTGCAGGGGAGAGCTACACAGTAATTAGATCTGACACAGATAGGCAGAGCAAGTGGTCAATAACATTCATTGTAATATGACTTGTGTAGTGATTATATATGCTATGTTTTTTTTTTTGTATTTGCTATTTTTTTCCCCATGAAAAGTTGCCCTTTATGTAAGACTCTGCAGCAATAACCCCCCCCCCCCCGAATATAAATATATTTCACATTTCAGTTAATGGGGGCTCCATCAGTCCTGAGTCCCGGCATTATCCTAACTGATGAGGGTTATTATCGTGGCTCCCGGTGATTTGCCCCCGATAACGAATGATTCCGGTCTTCCGGAGATCAGCGATCCCTCCCGGCTGCAGAATCCGGATTTATATATAGAGAGGAGGAGGAGCCTGGAGATTGCGGCCGTGCGGCTCTCTAATAAGGGTCTGTGAATGATAGAGCAGACACGCGCAGGCTCTTGATTTAAGAACTTTCAGAGCGGCTTCCTATGAACTTTCATTAGCTCACGCGTGCTTACGCAGAACTCCCTGTGTACAAGTGTCGGAGCAAAAAATGGGTGGCCTGCCGCACCGCACAATTAGAACGGCCTAATGAAGTCGTGTAGATGGAGGATGGAGGAAGAAGGCGCAGCGTACAGGACGTTCGTCATGTCGGAGCGGGGGGACCGTGCGTCTTCTGCTGCGTCAGTGAGGACTTATTAACCACTTCTGGACTGGAAGGTGGACTCTATTTACTATTTAGATGACTTCTGAAGGCAATTGGTTCCATTTGATTTTAGTTAGGGGTAGCAAAGTAAAGGGGGGTGAATACATATGCCCCCCCCCCACACACACTTTTAACAGATTTATTTGTATCATTTATCATTCTCCTTCCACTTCACAATTATGGCCACTTTGTGTCGGTCTATCACATAAAATCCCAATAAAATACATTTACATGTTTGGTTGTAACATGAGAAAATGAGGAAGATGTCAAGGGGTGTGAATACTTTATCAAGGTGCTGTATATATATATATATATATATACACAGAGTGTCTTGAAAAAGCATTCACACCCCTTGACATTTTCCTCATATTATTAAACAAAAAAAAAAAAAAAATTATATATAATTTTTTATTTTGTTTAACCACTTCTGGACTGGAAGGTTTTTCCCCCTTAATGACCAGGCCATATTTTGCGATTCGGCACTGCGTTATTTTAACTGACAATTGCGCAGTCGTGCGACGCTGTACCCAAATGAAATGAATGTCCTTTTTTTCCCACAAATAGAACTTTCTTTTGGTGGTATTTGATCACCTGTGCGATTTTTATTTTTCGTGCTATAAACAAAAAAGTGCGACAATTCTGAAAAAAAAAAAAAATACAATATTTTTTAACTTCCTGCTATATGAAATTCCCCAAAAAAATTTTAAAATCAAAATTTTTTAACATTTTAGGCCAATTTGTTTTCTGCTACATATTTTTGGTAAAAAAAAAAAAAAATCGCAATAAGCGTATTTTGATTGGTTTGCGCAAAAGTTATCATGCCTACAAACTACGGGAAATATTTATGACATATTTATTGTTTTTTTTTTTTTACTAGTAATGGCGGCGATCAGCGATTTTTAGCAGGACTGCGACATTGCGGCGGACAGATCGGAACCCTAACTGACATTTTTGACACTTTTGGGGGGACCAGAGACATTACTACAGTAATCAGTGCTAAAAAATATGCACTGTCACTGTACTAATGACACTGGCAGGGAAGGGGTTAACACCAGGGGTGATCAGAGGGTTAATTGTGAGCCTAGGGGAGTGTTTACTAAATGTCTGGGGGAGGGACTTGTGAAATGATCATAGAGACCTGTGATCCTATATAGAAGGAGCTCTGTGATCATTTCAGAGAGAAGAACAATCAGCTGTGTTTACAACATCCGATCGTTCTTCTCTCTCAGCGGGGAGCGATGCCCCGTGCATCGGCTTCCCCGCTGACGAGCGGTGGTGTGCGCTCGCCCCCTAGCTCCCTGTGCGCGACCAACGTATACCTAAGTCAGTTTGCACAGGAGTGGCTGCCTGCGGCGGACGGTTGTAATGATGATGTCACGCCGAGTAAATAGATACCGAACATGTTACGGTTTAATATTGCGCACACCGGCGGAATGGCGACAAACTATGGTCAATAACAATCTCCATAGGCGATTCTTTAAACATTTTTAACGCTTACCAGTTTAGAGTAGCTCTTCTTTTTTTTTTTTTTATTGTTCTCCGCTCTGTCACAGAACAAGTCACACAAGTGTGAAAGGGGCCTAGATGCTCATATTGCCTTTGGGGGAGGGGGGAGGGTTGGGGGGGTGCAGTTTGGCATATTCACCCTGGGCTCTAGATCACCTTGTCCCAGCACTGAGCAAAGGGCATTCAGATAAGGGGGCATGGATTTTTATTGGGGTATGAAGGCCTGCCCCTCCCCCACCTGCCAACAGCACCCAGGGGAGGTCTGAACTGCAGTAAAGGCTCCCACAGTGAGATCTTCCCTGTGACAAATGAACCCAGAAGCAATGTGTATAATATCACTTCCAGGTTCACGGCTGTCATTCCTCAGCTACTGGAGCCAAGGAGGAAGCTAATCAAGCACAACCTGTGGTTGGTTAGCTACACTGGAGGACAAGGGAGACATTGGGAGTCTAATAGACCCCTGATGTCTCCGTAAAGAGGACCTGTTCCCTGTCCTGTGCTATCACATAAGGGGCTTGTTAGCCCTTTGTAATAGTAATAAAGTTAAAAAAAAAAAAAAGTGTAAAAAAAAGAAACTAAATTAACCACTTTACTACTGCCCGCCGCGCAGCCGCTCCTGCGCAAACCGCCTTAAGTATACATCGGTCGTGCGCCTGCAGCTAGGGGGCGCGCTCCTGCCCCCACTCGTCAGCAGGGACTCCGATGCACGGGACAGGCGGCTCCGATTGCCCCCTGACACCCACGATCGCTCCCCGCTGAGAGAGAAGGACGGTCGGATGTTGTAAACACAGCTGACCGTTCTTCCCCCTGGAATGATCACAGAGCGCCTGTGATCCTTCTATACAGGAACACAGGTCTCTATGATCATTTCACAAGCCACGCCCCCCCCCACAGTTAGAATCACTCCCCTAGGCTCACATTTAACCCTTTGATCACCAATACTGTTAACCCCTTCCCTGCCAGTGTCATTATTACAGTGACAGTGCATATGTATAGCACTGATTACTGTAGTGATGTCACTGGTACCCCCAAAATTGTCAAAAATGTCAGTCAGGGGTCCGATCTGTCCGCCGCAATGTCGCAGTCCCGCTATAAATCGCTAATCGCTGCCATTACTAGTAAAAAAAAAACACAATAAAAATGACATAAATCTTTCCCCTAGTTTGTAGAGGTGATAACTTTTGTGCAAACCAATCAAAATACGCTTATTGGGATTTCTTTTTAAAAAAATATGTAGCAGAAAACAAATTGGCCTAAAATGTTAAAAAAAAATTTTTTCAGAATTGTTGCTCTTTTTTTGTTTATAGCGCAAAAAGTAAAAATCGCACAGGTGATCAAATACCACCAAAAGAAAGCTCTGTTTGTGGGAAAAAAAGGACATCAATTTCATTTGGGTACAGCATCGCCCGACCGCGCAATTGTCCGTTAAAGTAACGCAGTGCCGAATCGCAAAAAGTGGTCTGGTCATTAAGGGGGCAAATCCTTCCGGTCCAGAAGTGGTTAAACAAAATAAAAAATTATATATATATAAATTTTTTATTTTGTTTAATCAAATGTGGAAAATGTCAAGGGGTGTGAATGCTTTTTCAAGACACTGCGTGTGTATATGTATATATATATATATATATACACACACACACACAAATATATATATATATACATATACACACACACACAAATATATATATATATATATATATATACATATACACACACACACACAAATATATATATATATATATATATACATATACACACACACACACAATATATATATATATATATATATATATACACACGCAGTGTCTTGAAAAAGCATTCACACCCCTTGACATTTTCCACATTTTCTCATGTTACAACCAAAAATTCTATTGGGATTTTATGTGATAGACCGACACAAAGTGGCCATAATTGTGAAGTGGAAGGAAAATGATAAATGATACAAATAAATCTGTGAAAAGTGTGGCTGCATTTGTATTCACCCCCCCCCTTTACTCTGATACCCCTAACTAAAATCTAGTGGAACCAATTACCTTCAGAAGTCTCCTAATTAGTAAATAGAGTCCATCTGTGTGTAATGTAATCTCAGTATAAATACAGCTGTTCTGTGAAGCCCTCAGAGGTTTGTTAGAGAACCTTAGTGATTAAACAGCATCATGAAGGCCAAGGAACACACCAGACAGGTCAGGGATAAAGTTGTGGAGAAGTGTAAAGCAGGGTTAGGTTATAAAAAAATCTCCCAAGCTTTGACCATCTCACGGAGCGCTGTTCAATCCATCATGGGAAAATGGAAAGAGTATGGCACAACTGCAACCCTACCAAGACATGGCCGTCCACCTAAACTGACCGGCCGGGCCCCTACCAAGACATGGCCGTCCACCTAAACTGACCGGCCGGGCCCCTACCAAGACATGGCCGTCCACCTAAACTGACCGGCCGGGCCCCTACCAAGACATGGCTGTCCACCTAAACTGACCGGCCGGGCAACCCTACTATGACATGGCCGTCCACCTAAACTAACCAGCCGGGCCCCTACCAAGACATGGCCGTCCACCTAAACTGACCGGCCGGGCCCCTACCAAGACATGGCCGTCCACCTAAACTGACCGGCCGGGCAACCCTACCAAGACATGGCCGTCCACCTAAACTGACCGGCCGGGCCCCTACAAAGACATGGCCGTCCACCTAAACTGACCGGCCGGGCCCCTACCAAGACATGGCTGTCCACCTAAACTGACCGGCCGGGCAACCCTACTATGACATGGCCGTCCACCTAAACTAACCAGCCGGGCCCCTACCAAGACATGGCCGTCCACCTAAACTGACCGGCCGGGCCCCTACCAAGACATGGCCGTCCACCTAAACTGACCGGCCGGGCAACCCTACAAAGACATGGCCGTCCACCTAAACTGACTGGCCGGGCCCCTACAAAGACATGGCCGTCCACCTAAACTGACCGGCCGGGCCCCTACCAAGACATGGCTGTCCACCTAAACTGACCGGCCGGGCAACCCTACTATGACATGGCCGTCCACCTAAACTAACCAGCCGGGCCCCTACCAAGACATGGCCGTCCACCTAAACTGACCGGCCGGGCAACCCTACTATGACATGGCCGTCCACCTAAACTAACCAGCCGGGCCCCTACCAAGACATGGCCGTCCACCTAAACTGACCGGCCGGGCAACCCTACCAAGACATGGCCGTCCACCTAAACTGACCGGCCGGGCAACCCTACTATGACATGGCCGTCCACCTAAACTAACCAGCCGGGCCCCTACCAAGACATGGCCGTCCACCTAAACTGACCGGCCGGGCCCCTACCAAGACATGGCCGTCCACCTAAACTGACCGGCCGGGCCCCTACCAAGACATGGCCGTCCACCTAAACTGACCGGCCGGGCCCCTACCAAGACATGGCCGTCCACCTAAACTGACCGGCCGGGCCCCTACCAAGACATGGCCGTCCACCTAAACTGACCGGCCGGGCCCCTACCAAGACATGGCCGTCCACCTAAACTGACCGGCCGGGCCCCTACCAAGACATGGCCGTCCACCTAAACTGACCGGCCAGGCAAGGAGAGCATTCATCAGAGAAGCAGCCAAGAGGCCCATGGGAACTCTGGAGGAGCTGCAGAGATCCACAGCTCAGGTGGAAGAATCTGTCCACAGGACAACTATTAGTCGTGCGCTCCACAAATCTGCCCTTTATGTAAGAGTGAGAAGAAGAAAGCCATTGGTGGAAGAAAGCCATAAGAAGTCCTGTTTGCAGTTTAGGAGAAGCCATGTGGGGGACACAGCAAACATGTGGAAGAAGGAGCTCCCAATAAAATACATTTACGTTTTTGGTTGTAACATGACAAAATGTGGGAAATTTCAAGGGGTGTGAATACTTATTCAAGGCACTGTGTGTGTATATATATATATATATATATATATATATACACACATACAGTTATATATATGAAGCATCAGCAAAGAAAAGGTAAAAAGCAGCGGTTACCTTGAAGGTGTTCTCCTTGAACTGCAGTAGGTCCACCCTGTTTGTATGGAGGGAGTATCTCTTCTTGGATTGGTAGGGATTGGTATAGGTGATCCTTTTGTTGCAGCCCTTGTCTCCGGAGGGAATTGTAATTTCAAAGGCCTTTAAAAACATAAAATATTTTTGTTGTTGTTTAAATTATTATTTTTTTTTTACATTATAATTATTTAATAATTATTCAATAATATTGTTATTTTTTTAATAACATTATTATTTGAGTTATTTTGGGTGTTATGCGTGTTTTTTTTTTTTTTTTTTGCATTATTGGTGTTGTAAATGTATTGCTATTTTGTATTATGTCTTGTATTTTCTAAAAGTTTGTAAATAAAAAAAATAAATATTATTATTAAATTATTATTGTAATTATTTTTGTTTAATATTATTATTTCATTATTAGTTTATAATATTATTATTTAATGATGTTATATTATTATTTTATAGTATTATTTAATGATTATTGTAAAAGGTAACTGATGCTAAAAAACGTCAACCACCCGCCCGGCGCTAAAATATATATATAAATTAGTGTAAGGTATAAAGAAATAAATATATCTACTCAAATCATGAATAAATAGTAAATAAAATCATGTAGATAAAATCATGTAAAACATGTCACTCTGTGCATCCTTTTAATGCACTAGCTGCCACTGTAAACGTAAAACTTGCAAAATCAAATGTATAATAATAGCCCAATCTGTGCGTCTCAGTTCGTTATATCATACATTCAGCGGCGCTTCAGCACACACAATGTATGTGTGCAAGTATATTAGTCAGTTCCTGCAGTGCTTCAGAGCCTGCAATTGCAAACTAGTCCCAACTCCACAGGATGTGCAGTCACAGCCAGCAAAAAGATTTCTCCTCTGATGTTCAGCACCAGTGATTGTACACACAGTATCACTAATCCTTCACCACACCGACTGTGCACCCCTATGAAGTGGCCACTCACCGAATTGCCCTTGAAATATCGCCTTTATGCATAAGCTGCATGAGCCCTTGCTTCTAGTCGGTCTGTCGTCGCTTAGGCACGTCCAGATCCTATCCGTCCACCAGGGGTCACTATCAGGCTGTATATCTCCTCAGTGCAATTTGTAAGCAAACGACATGAAGCAAGAGAGTAGTGTAATACTGTTTCGACTTTATTAATTAAATAAAACTTCCCTCCCCTTCAGCGTATATGCTTACATTTCAATCACCCTTTGCACGCATATCATAAACACAGAGGCTTTGAAAGGTACCGCCGCTCGCCGACCGCGAGCTAGTCCCTGCTGTGGATTACAGCGCTCCTGCGGCTAACAGGCGAGATCCAGAACAACAGCGGTATCCTCCCTTCGTCTCCTCAGCAGCAGCGTACGTGCATCCTGACCGGTTTCGTCTGGTAGACTTCAACAGAGGACTAACGTGCGCTGCTGCAATCAAGATTAATGTATGCAGCCGGAGGACCTCCCTCCCATCATGATTGGTTTACACCACTGATGGGTTCAAACACCTCTTCATTGCCATTACCTGGCCTGAAGGAAATTCAATATGGACATACCATAGAATCATTTTCTAAATACCGGAAAAACAAGATTAATCGATACAAAACAAAGTTTAATACCGCTATCAACTCTCTTATTACTGCAACCAGTATCTGAATGGGTATTCCCCGGGTTTGAATCACACAGAACCCCAGTTTTTTTCAGATTGGCCATCTTTGCCCGATCTGAGCATGTATGTTCAAAATTTCCAAACCTATCGATTTGTAAAAATTGGTCATGGAGTTCTTTCTACCCCTAATTCTACATGCCATCTTGCCCTATCCGGATGCATACATCTTAAGTACTACTAATATTTAAAACGGTTATGCTAAAATCGATATAACCAAAATTTGACACAAAAATAAACCTACAGCACCTGGTATTCCCAGGTGGTCTCCCATACAGGTACTAACCAGGCCCGACCCTGCTTAGCTTCTGAGATCAGATGAGATCGGGCATGTTCAGGGTGATGTGGCCATAGGTAAAATGTAAAGTGCATTCTAATGGTGAAACCATCATGTATGACCACTATCCTCAAGATGTCATACTTATTACATAATTAGCACATGTCATGTAATTTCTGACATGTTTTAAAACCAGTAAATGTCAAATCTTAAATAAATCATTTCATAAATAGTAGATACATAATAAATACATTAACTTCATAAATAATAGGTACAATTCATATGTTGAGATTACAAGAAAATGTTGTTCATAGAGGCCAAATCGCAAATATAATATATAAAATTCGCTCTAAAATATCTTAGTCCATAACCAATGGTACTAAAGGTTAAAATATATAAAAAATAAAGGCGTGTTGCCATAAGGAATCAATGGTCGAGGCATAATCGTAAATTCGAGTAAAATTGGAGAAGGATAAAAGTATATATAAAATGGAATCCATAAAACGTCCTGTCTAAAAAATATACTTAATAGTTGCTTAAAAAACAGTTCAGGTCAAGTTCTATATTTAACCCGTTGGGCGCCAAGGAGTTTGTCTTGTAAATCCATTCAGTTTCCTTTTTGGACAGTTCTCTTACTCTATTGCACCCTCTCCAGTTGCTTGGCATCTTTTCTATACCCCAAAATTTCAGTGCTGAGGGGTCTTTATCATGCTTTTCCCTGAAATGTAGTGGGACACTGTGTTCCTTGAAGCCTGTTGTTATTTTATAAATGTGCTCAGAAATCCTGATGCCCAATTTTCTCTTTGTTCTTCCTATATACAACATACCGCAAGGGCACTCCATTCCGTATACCACGTGGGTCTTGATACACGTGATACACTCCTTTATTTCAAAGGTCTTCCCATTTGCTCCTGAAGTGAACTCCGTTAGACCCCGAAAGTGTGTATTCACTTGTCTGCAAGCCTTACACCTTCTGCATGCGTGAAATCCAGACAAGTCCCAGAACATCTTTGGTGGTCTGGGAGGGTCCAAAACTTTCCTCACCACTCTGTCTCCAATAGTGGGAGCCTTTTTGTATATAAATATTGGGTTATCCGGAATCACGGGGCCCAGAACCTTATCAAGCTTCAATATTCCCCAGTGCTTTTTCATGATAGATTCAAATTCCCTGAACTGGACATTATAATTTGTTATGAAGCCCCATTGGTGCGTTTCATTTGGAATCTTATTAGTTGGAGCCAGGCAGGACTCATGTGAAACCGCCAGTACTTCTTTCACTGTCTCCTCCAGTACCTCCGGTCTGTATCCCTTATCGGTAAATTTGTCTGTTATCACGCGTGATTGTTCCAAAAAATCCTCCTCCAAGGTGCAATTCCTCCTTATCCTCAGCAATTGCCCCTTGGGGATGTTCCTTAGCCAGCACGGGTGATGGCCACTGTATACTGGAAGATAGCCGTTTCTATCTGTAGGCTTAAAATATGCCTTAGTGATGATCCGTCTGTTTTCGATCCGCACAGATACATCTAGATAGTTAATTTCTTTTTTGTCCCATGTACATTCTAATTTGATGTTGTGTTTATTTATATTTAAATGCTCAGTGAACTCTGCTAGCGATGTCTCTGTACCAGCCCAAATAAAAAATAGGTCGTCGATGTATCTTTTGTAGAAGACCAGCTGCTCTTTTCTGTCTTGAGGGGCCACCTCCCACCTGAGGCTCCTCATGATGATTTTGTCCTTACTATATTGCTCAAAAGTGCTAATGTCCCACCAGGTCCTAATTTGTTTTTCAAGGACATTGGATAGGGCATTAAGGGTACTTGAAATATCATTGTCAATCTGAGTGGTTTCTTGTCCACCAAACACTATTTTCAGGTCCAATTGCCTGTTTTTCAGATATTGCACTGCATCCATAGCTGCCAGGTGAAAACTAGAAAAATATTGTAAAAGGTAACTGATGCTAAAAAACGTCAACCACCCGCCCGGCGCTAAAATATATATATAAATCAGTGTAAGGTATAAAGAAATAAATATATCTACTCAAATCATGAATAAATAGTAAATAAAATCATGTAGATAAAATCATGTAAAACATGTCACTCTGTGCATCCTTTTAATGCACTAGCTGCCACTGTAAACGTAAAACTTGCAAAATCAAATGTATAATAATAGCCCAATCTGTGCGTCTCAGTTCGTTATATCATACATTCAGCGGCGCTTCAGCACACACAATGTATGTGTGCAAGTATATTAGTCAGTTCCTGCAGTGCTTCAGAGCCTGCAATTGCAAACTAGTCCCAACTCCACAGGATGTGCAGTCACAGCCAGCAAAAAGATTTCTCCTCTGATGTTCAGCACCAGTGATTGTACACACAGTATCACTAATCCTTCACCACACCGACTGTGCACCCCTATGAAGTGGCCACTCACCGAATTGCCCTTGAAATATCGCCTTTATGCATAAGCTGCATGAGCCCTTGCTTCTAGTCGGTCTGTCGTCGCTTAGGCACGTCCAGATCCTATCCGTCCACCAGGGGTCACTATCAGGCTGTATATCTCCTCAGTGCAATTTGTAAGCAAACGACATGAAGCAAGAGAGTAGTGTAATACTGTTTCGACTTTATTAATTAAATAAAACTTCCCTCCCCTTCAGCGTATATGCTTACATTTCAATCACCCTTTGCACGCATATCATAAACACAGAGGCTTTGAAAGGTACCGCCGCTCGCCGACCGCGAGCTAGTCCCTGCTGTGGATTACAGCGCTCCTGCGGCTAACAGGCGAGATCCAGAACAACAGCGGTATCCTCCCTTCGTCTCCTCAGCAGCAGCGTACGTGCATCCTGACCGGTTTCGTCTGGTAGACTTCAACAGAGGACTAACGTGCGCTGCTGCAATCAAGATTAATGTATGCAGCCGGAGGACCTCCCTCCCATCATGATTGGTTTACACCACTGATGGGTTCAAACACCTCTTCATTGCCATTACCTGGCCTGAAGGAAATTCAATATGGACATACCATAGAATCATTTTCTAAATACCGGAAAAACAAGATTAATCGATACAAAACAAAGTTTAATACCGCTATCAACTCTCTTATTACTGCAATAGTCGCTAAACAAATTTGATGTCTACATGGATATTCAAAAATACACACGAAAATTGAATATGAAGAAGTATTTCTTGAATATAAACCCAGGTAAAAATCGGGAGAATATTGTCCCATCGGCAACAACAAGTGTTAATAGTGGACTCAAAAACAATTCGCTTTTTAATCCTCCACAGACGTCCAACCACAACATCGAGGTTTTTAAACAATTAATAACGACAGACTTGGAGAAAATAAAACCAATAAGGAATGCCAATCCTAAATACATACAAGAGGGCATTGAGGCCCTAGAAAACAGAAAAGAGGTTGTGATCAGACCAGCAGATAAAGGAGGGGGAGTGGTTATTTTAAAGAAAGAATTCTATCACGAGCAACTGATAGGCATGCTTAATGATGTCACCACGTACAGGATTTTACCTAAGGACCCCACATTGATGTATAGAAGGGATTTGTGCAATTTGGTTGAATTTGGTTTTAATGAACGCATTTTAACTATGAAGGAGAAAAAATATTTATTCCCTAGTTTTAATCGCGTACCTACCATATATACGCTCCCGAAGATCCACAAAAATCAGTCTTGCCCTCCAGCAAGACCGATAGTAAACAGTATCGGATCAGTGACCTCAAGAATTGGGGAATACTTGGATGTATTCCTTCAAAAAAGTGTGGTTGAATTAAAAGCGTATTTGAAAGATACGAAGGAATTTTTAACCTTGTTGGACAATCTAACTCTGCCTGATGCCCCTGAGATATATCTTGTAACAGCTGATGTAGCATCTCTCTACACGATTATCCAGCACGAGGATGCATTACTAGCCCTCAATTGGGCAATGAGTAAGAGAGAGGACATACCACATACCCAGAAAAAATTCTTGGGGATAGTTATGGACTTTTGCTTAACCCACAACTATTTCTGGTATGGGGGACAATTCTTCACGCAGCAGAAAGGTGTGGCGATGGGTGCAAAATATGCACCCAGCCTCGCCAACCTATTTATGGGCGAGTGGGAAGATAGGAGTATATATGCCCACAGAAAAGAGCAGCTGGTCTTCTACAAAAGATACATCGACGACCTATTTTTTATTTGGGCTGGTACAGAGACATCGCTAGCAGAGTTCACTGAGCATTTAAATATAAATAAACACAACATCAAATTAGAATGTACATGGGACAAAAAAGAAATTAACTATCTAGATGTATCTGTGCGGATCGAAAACAGACGGATCATCACTAAGGCATATTTTAAGCCTACAGATAGAAACGGCTATCTTCCAGTATACAGTGGCCATCACCCGTGCTGGCTAAGGAACATCCCCAAGGGGCAATTGCTGAGGATAAGGAGGAATTGCACCTTGGAGGAGGATTTTTTGGAACAATCACGCGTGATAACAGACAAATTTACTGATAAGGGATACAGACCGGAGGTACTGGAGGAGACAGTGAAAGAAGTACTGGCGGTTTCACATGAGTCCTGCCTGGCTCCAACTAATAAGATTCCAAATGAAACGCACCAATGGGGCTTCATAACAAATTATAATGTCCAGTTCAGGGAATTTGAATCTATCATGAAAAAGCACTGGGGAATATTGAAGCTTGATAAGGTTCTGGGCCCCGTGATTCCGGATAACCCAATATTTATATACAAAAAGGCTCCCACTATTGGAGACAGAGTGGTGAGGAAAGTTTTGGACCCTCCCAGACCACCAAAGATGTTCTGGGACTTGTCTGGATTTCACGCATGCAGAAGGTGTAAGGCTTGCAGACAAGTGAATACACACTTTCGGGGTCTAACGGAGTTCACTTCAGGAGCAAATGGGAAGACCTTTGAAATAAAGGAGTGTATCACGTGTATCACGACCCACGTGGTATACGGAATGGAGTGCCCTTGCGGTATGTTGTATATAGGAAGAACAAAGAGAAAATTGGGCATCAGGATTTCTGAGCACATTTATAAAATAACAACAGGCTTCAAGGAACACAGTGTCCCACTACATTTCAGGGAAAAGCATGATAAAGACCCCTCAGCACTGAAATTTTGGGGTATAGAAAAGATGCCAAGCAACTGGAGAGGGTGCAATAGAGTAAGAGAACTGTCCAAAAAGGAAACTGAATGGATTTACAAGACAAACTCCTTGGCGCCCAACGGGTTAAATATAGAACTTGACCTGAACTGTTTTTTAAGCAACTATTAAGTATATTTTTTAGACAGGACGTTTTATGGATTCCATTTTATATATACTTTTATCCTTCTCCAATTTTACTCGAATTTACGATTATGCCTCGACCATTGATTCCTTATGGCAACACGCCTTTATTTTTTATATATTTTAACCTTTAGTACCATTGGTTATGGACTAAGATATTTTAGAGCGAATTTTATATATTATATTTGCGATTTGGCCTCTATGAACAACATTTTCTTGTAATCTCAACATATGAATTGTACCTATTATTTATGAAGTTAATGTATTTATTATGTATCTACTATTTATGAAATGATTTATTTAAGATTTGACATTTACTGGTTTTAAAACATGTCAGAAATTACATGACATGTGCTAATTATGTAATAAGTATGACATCTTGAGGATAGTGGTCATACATGATGGTTTCACCATTAGAATGCACTTTACATTTTACCTATGGCCACATCACCCTGAACATGCCCGATCTCATCTGATCTCAGAAGCTAAGCAGGGTCGGGCCTGGTTAGTACCTGTATGGGAGACCACCTGGGAATACCAGGTGCTGTAGGTTTATTTTTGTGTCAAATTTTGGTTATATCGATTTTAGCATAACCGTTTTAAATATTAGTAGTACTTAAGATGTATGCATCCGGATAGGGCAAGATGGCATGTAGAATTAGGGGTAGAAAGAACTCCATGACCAATTTTTACAAATCGATAGGTTTGGAAATTTTGAACATACATGCTCAGATCGGGCAAAGATGGCCAATCTGAAAAAAACTGGGGTTCTGTGTGATTCAAACCCGGGGAATACCCATTCAGATACTGGTTGCAGTAATAAGAGAGTTGATAGCGGTATTAAACTTTGTTTTGTATCGATTAATCTTGTTTTTCCGGTATTTAGAAAATGATTCTATGGTATGTCCATATTGAATTTCCTTCAGGCCAGGTAATGGCAATGAAGAGGTGTTTGAACCCATCAGTGGTGTAAACCAATCATGATGGGAGGGAGGTCCTCCGGCTGCATACATTAATCTTGATTGCAGCAGCGCACGTTAGTCCTCTGTTGAAGTCTACCAGACGAAACCGGTCAGGATGCACGTACGCTGCTGCTGAGGAGACGAAGGGAGGATACCGCTGTTGTTCTGGATCTCGCCTGTTAGCCGCAGGAGCGCTGTAATCCACAGCAGGGACTAGCTCGCGGTCGGCGAGCGGCGGTACCTTTCAAAGCCTCTGTGTTTATGATATGCGTGCAAAGGGTGATTGAAATGTAAGCATATACGCTGAAGGGGAGGGAAGTTTTATTTAATTAATAAAGTCGAAACAGTATTACACTACTCTCTTGCTTCATGTCGTTTGCTTACAAATTGCACTGAGGAGATATACAGCCTGATAGTGACCCCTGGTGGACGGATAGGATCTGGACGTGCCTAAGCGACGACAGACCGACTAGAAGCAAGGGCTCATGCAGCTTATGCATAAAGGCGATATTTCAAGGGCAATTCGGTGAGTGGCCACTTCATAGGGGTGCACAGTCGGTGTGGTGAAGGATTAGTGATACTGTGTGTACAATCACTGGTGCTGAACATCAGAGGAGAAATCTTTTTGCTGGCTGTGACTGCACATCCTGTGGAGTTGGGACTAGTTTGCAATTGCAGGCTCTGAAGCACTGCAGGAACTGACTAATATACTTGCACACATACATTGTGTGTGCTGAAGCGCCGCTGAATGTATGATATAACGAACTGAGACGCACAGATTGGGCTATTATTATACATTTGATTTTGCATTATTTAATGATTATTTAACTGGATAGTTATTTTATTAAATTTTATTTAATGATCATTTAATGATTATTGTATAATATGTTTATTTAATGATTATTTTATTTAATATACTATTAGTTATGTAAATGTATTGCCATGTATTGTTATTTTGTATTATGTCTTGTATTTTCTAAAAGTTTGCAAATAAAAAAAATATTATTGTTAAATGATTATTTAATTTAATTATTGTTTAATATTATTATTTAATTATTATTTTAAAATATTATTTAATGATTATTTAACTGGATTATTATTTTTTGTTATATTTTTATTTATTGATTTTGATATAATATTGTTATTTAATGATTATTTTATTTAATGACCATTTTATATACTATTATTTATGTAAATGTATTGCCATGTATTGTTATTTTGTATTAGGTTTTGTATTTTCTAAATTTTTGCAAATAAAAAAAATATGTATATTATTAAATGATAATTTTTTATTTTATTATTATTGTTTAATATTATTATTTATTATTTCATAATAATATTATTTTAAAATACTGTAATTTAATTATTTTATGAGAATATTATTTAATGGTTATTTAATATTATTATTTTACAATATTATTATTTAATGTTTATTTCAGTGGAATACTATTTTATTATATTTTCATTTAATGATCTATTTATTTAATGATTATTGTGTTATATTATTATTTCATGATTTTATTTAATTAACATTTTATAATACTATTAAATTTTATTATAATAATACATAACTAATTATATTAATAATCGTTAAATAAAATACAATTTAAATAATAATGCTATACAATAATCATTAAAAAAATAATCATTAAAGAAAAATATTTTAAAATAATCTTAAAATAATGATATAAACTAATATTATTATAAAATATTAATTTCAATAAAATGTTTTCTGCCAAATGGAAAGTTCAGCCAATGTGACCTCTGACCCGCCCCTTCAACACAAATCACATGACTGGTCAGTAGGGAACCCAGAGCAGTATTTTCTCCAGCATTTTCTAAATAAAATAACATGTTATATAATAATATTATACAATAGTCATTAAATAAAATAATCTTTAATTAAAAAAAATATATAAAAAAATAATTAAATAATTCTATAAACTAATATTAGTATAAAATTGTCATTTAAATAAAATGTTTTCTGCCAAATGGGAAGTTCAGCCAATGTGACCTCTGACCCGCCCCTTCAACACAAATCACATGACTGGTCAGTTTGGGGAGCCCAGAGCAGCATTTTCTCCAGCATTTTCTAAATATAATAAAATTTTATATAATAATATTATACAATAATCATTAAATAAAATAATCATTAACTAAAAATGTTATAAAATAATCATGAAAAAATCCTATAAAATAATAATATTATAAAAAAAAGCATTGAATAAAATGTTTTCTGCTAAATGGGAAGTTCAGCCAATGTGACCTCTGACCCTCCCCTTCAACACAAATCACATGACTGGTCAGTTGGGAGCCCAGAGCAGCATTTTCTCCAGGAAGGAAAGCATTTGAACCCTCGGTAATAGGATCTCGGAAAGACATTTATATAACTTTATCTGAGCACGGGTCGGATTTAATGAGTGGTTGGAAGCAGAGCAGATAAGTAGTGGTCAGGCCATAGAACCCCGCGTAGCGGCTGCGCCCGCTCTCCGGCTCGTTAATCCATTTCCATCAGAGGCGGTGGATTCGGCGCGCACAGCACTTTCAGAAACAAATTACAGGAGAGCTTTAATATTTTCAGATTGCAATGTTTCATTGCAGCTCCCCTAGGAATGAATGCCAGACATACTAATTCAAATTGTTTTAACAATGAACAGCCAAGCAAAATTATACATGTCAGCTTGTAATAATCCCTTTTCAGAGAGAGCGCTCCAGCAATTTATCATAATGCAGAATGATGTCTGTGCTCTATATTTACAGAGGAACCGCATAGACATGAACCGCGCTACCAGGGCAGTAATTATCACATAGCCAAACTGGGCCGGGGGCAACAGGAAAAAAAAAACGGTGTTCACAATTTTAAGTTTGAGTTACAACCAAAGAGTTTCACGTCTGTAAGGTTGTTCTGGTGCCATAGCTCCTCCTCCATAATAAGCTCCGCCCACACAGCTATAGCAAGGCTTGCATTGGGTGATGAAGGACCCACATTACATGTATGAGAATCAGTGGAGTATCCTCTATGGGTGCAATACGTGTGCCCTGAACATGGGTCCCAATATTCCCTCACACATAGTAGTTGGGGGGGGGGGGGTCAGTCATGGATGTCCGCAATTGGACGTGAACGGGTTGTTAGTGGTTTGGGGGTGAACTCTGCCTCACTTACTACTGACCCCTGACCTCTGCCTCACTTACTACTGACCTCTGCCTCACTTACTACTGACCTCTGCCTCACTTACTACTGACCTCTGCCTCACTTACTACTGACCTCTGCCTCACTTACTACTGACCTCTGCCTCACTTACTACTGACCTCTGCCTCACTTACTACTGACCTCTGAACTCTGCTTCACCTACTACTGACCTCTGAACTCTGCTTCACCTACTACTGACCTCTGAACTCTGCTTCACCTACTACTGACCTCTGAACTCTGCTTCACCTACTACTGACCTCTGAACTCTGCTTCACCTACTACTGACCTCTGAACTCTGCTTCACCTACTACTGACCTCTGAACTCTGCTTCACCTACTACTGACCTCTGAACTCTGCTTCACCTACTACTGACCTCTGAACTCTGCTTCACCTACTACTGACCTCTGAACTCTGCTTCACCTACTACTGACCTCTGAACTCTGCCTCACCTACTACTGACCTCTGAACTCAGCCTCACCTACTACTGACCCCTGAACTCTGCATCGCTTACTACTGACCCCTGAACTCTGCATCACTTTAAGTCACAGCCAATATTCAGCTGAATGTAAAACACATCCACTTTTTGCTACGATGTGCTGCAGCATAGTTACCTCCGCCGCCCATGAATGCACATGTGCAGCAGATGGGTCAATAAAGCCCGCCCTATTTGTCACCGTACATATGCGTTCTGCGGATGGCAAGAGGTTTAATATAAAATCCGTGCTTCTTAGAAACATCATGCAGGCAGCATTCACCTTTAATTACCCCTCGCTCTGATATCGGTATATTACAAATAAACAAGTATTGAGCCGAACATTCCATTTCCATTCTGCACTCAATTAGAATCTTCATTTTTCTGTTGGAATATTACGACTCTTATAAAGGCCACAAGTACATTTCAGGACGCGGCGTCTGATGGTTTTAATAAACTCGGCGGAGATTAAAAAACTCAGAGGATAGCCATGAAAATTAATGGCTGCCCATTAGGAGCTCATTAAACACTGTCAGGGAACGGAGGAAGTTTTCCACCTAAACTTTGGAAACTTTGTATGACGGTCCATGAGAGGGCAGTAAAGCTGGAATGAAGCCTGGATGATGGATGACCATGTGATGGGCACTAATGTCCTATAACTCCATAGACAATTATCTTCTTCTAGATTAACAATGCATATCCTCTGCCAAATACTACATGCAGCCTTCCGTGCTGAGCTGGGAAATACGCATTGCTCATGTGTTGGAGAAGAACGTCACCTTCGTAAAACTGATGCAAAAAAAGTAATTTAAAGCTCAGATTCAGATTTAACCTTTACTTTTGGACAGAGAAGAGGCCGGTTAGAACCTCTGTTGGGTTTTCATTGTAGTCTGTGTGTAGGCAGGTGTGGAGCTGCAATATATTTGCTGACCTGAAGAGGGCACTGTGTGGTTTCCTCAGGCTGGCAGGAGCTTGTTGAGGATTAGGTTGTCCCCTGTCATGGGCTCCAGGTTGCCATCTTGGTGAACATGGTGTCATCTACTGCAATGTTTTTCAAAATATGACCCCAAGGAGGGGATATTTTATTGATATAGGATTGATATGGAAAGGTCCTTATATTTTTCTAGCCCTGGTGAATAGGGGCGCTCTTGGACCGCTGAAACGCATTGGCTACTTTTTTATCCGCTTGACTTTTTATCAAAATAAAGTTGTATCTGGACCTCTTAGCCTTGGTGTGGCTTTTCAATTTCCATTTTTGTTATATTACATTACAAGCCAAGTAGACCATGGAGATCCTCTGGGGCAGGTGTCACCAAACTATGGCCCTCCAGTTGTTCAGGAACTACAATTCCCATCATGCCTTGTCATGTCTGCGAATGTCAGAATTTTACAATGCCTCATGGGACGTGTAGTTCCACAACAGCTGGAGATCCCTGCTCTGGGGTATAGAAGCTGCCTGCCCTGGAACCAGGTCACCTCCATCAACATCAATACTTTAAGATAATACCAGTGAGATACAACTACAGATTCAACGCTATTTTCAACTTTCCTCTATGGTGTTGCGATATGTCTGCAGGCCTGAAGAGGGCGCTGTGTCACTTAGTCAAGCTTACAAGAGCTTGTTGAGAATTAGGTTGTCCCGTCATGGGCTCCAGGTTGCCATCTTGGCCAACATGGTGTCATCTACTCCCATTTCTGTTCTTTATAAATATGACCCCAAGGAGGGGATAGTGTATTGATATCAGATTGATATGGAGATGTTTTTATATTTTTCTAGCCCTGATCAAAGGGGGTGCTTTTGGACCCCCAAAATGCTTTGGTTACTTTTTTTATTTTATTTTGTATTTGTCCCCTTGACTTTTATCAGAATAAAGTTGTATCTGGACTTCTTGGTGTGGCTCTTCAATTTCAATTTTTGGTACATAACACTACAAGCCAAGAAGACAGCGGAGATCCTCAGGGGTGTAGAAGCCGCCTGCCCAGGAACCAGGTCATTTACATCAACATTGGTATTCCAATGAGATACGGGTTCAGTGCTATTTTTCCACTTTCCTCCATGGTGTTGCAATATGTCTGCATGTCTGAAGAGGGAGATAGGCCCCTTTCTCAGGCTGGCAGGAGCTTGATGAAGACGAGGTTGTCCCCTGTCATGGGCTCCAGTCGGTCATCTTGGCCAACATGGTGTCCTCTACTCCAATTTTTCGCTTTCCTCCATAGCATTGCAAATTATCTACTAGACCTGCAGAGGGACCTAGTCCTTTCTCAGGCTGACAGGAGCTTGTTGAGGACGAGGTTGTCCCCTGTCATGGCCTCCAGTCAGGCATCTTGGTCAACATTGTATCATCTACTCCAATTTTTCCACTTTCCTCCATAGCATTGCAAATTATCTACTAGACTTGCAGAGGGATCTAGTCCTTTCTCAGGCTGACAGGAGCTTGTTGAGGACGAGGTTGTCCCCTGTCATGGGCTCCAGTCGCTCATCATCGCCAACATGGTGTCATCTACTCCAATTTTTCCACTTTCCTCCATAGCATTGCAAATTATCTACTAGACCTGCAGAGGGACCTAGTCCTTTCTCAGGCTGACAGGAGCTTGTTGGGGACGAGGTTGTCCCCTGTCATGGGCTCCAGTTGGGCATCTTGGCCAACATGGTATCATCTACTCCAATTTTTCCACTTTCCTCCATAGCATTCCAAATGATCTACTAGACCTGCAGAGGGAGCTAGGCCCCTTTCTCAGGCAGGCAGGAGCTTGTTGAAGACGAGTTTGTCCCCTGTCATGGGCTCCAGTCGGTCACCTTGGCCAACATGGTGTTGTCTACTCCAATTTTCCCACTTTCCTCCATAGCATTGCAAATTATCTACTAGACTTGCAGAGGGAGCTAGGCCTTTCTCAGGCTGGCAGGAGCTTGTTGAGGATTAGTGTGGCCCCTGTCATGGGCTCCAGGCGGTAATCTTAGCCAACATGGTGTCATCTACCATTTTTTTGGTAATACTTCCTAAATCACACCCTAGGAAATTTTCTCGCACTTCCTGAGCAGTGACACAGAGGGTCGGCACACAATTTTAGTACTGTAATGGCAGTTAGGTTTTTTTATTGCTGTGGGTGCCCTCCTATCCTAGTGACCCCCTTCACTATATTTATTACCATGTTGTCGGAGGAACATCAATAACACACTAAACGAGGAGAAATCTCTCCAACAGAGCCCCAACGAGAGTTTTAGCGATGGAATGGCAGTTACACTTTCTTGCTGTGGGTGCCCTCCTGTCCTGGTGCTCCCGGTCTCCACAATTCTTACAAGGAAGCCACTAAGTCACTCAATGAGGAGAAATCTCCCCAACAGAGCCAGAGATAGCAATGAAAACCTAAAAGAGGTTACACTATATTGTCAAAAGTATTGAGACGCCTGCCTTTACACGCACCCCAAACTCCCTCATCCATGTCTTTATGGACCTTGCTTTGTGCACTGGTCCAAATCATTTGGTGGCGGGGAGATTATGGCGTGGGGTTGCTTTTCAGGGGTTGGGCTTGGCCCCTTAGTTCCAGTGATGGGAACTCTTAAGGCTTCAGCATACCAAGACATTTTGGACAATTTCATGCTCCCAACTTTGTAGGAACATAGATGAGTGGTGTTGGGGTGGAGGAACTTGACTGGCCTGCACAGAGTCCTGACCTCAACCTGATAGAACACCTTTGGGATGAATTAGAGGGCAGACTGCGAGCCAGGCCTTCTCATCCAACATCAGTGCCTGACCTCACAAATATGCTTCTGGAAGAATGGTCAAACATTCCCATAGACACATTCCTAAACCTTGTGGACAGCCTTCCCAGAAGAGTTGAAGCTGTTATAGCTGCAAAGGGTGGGCCAACTCAATATTGAACCCTACGGACTAAGACTGGGATGCCATTAAAGTTCATGTGTGTGTAAAGGCAGGCGTACCAATACTTTTGACAATATAGTATATATATATATATATATATATATATATATATATAAATGGAAAATAAAATGGTAAAAGCTCAGTTTCTTTAAATCACACCGGGAGTGACAACCAATTAAAGGCACACAACACAAATGTGGCTTCAGATATCTAAATTCAATTTAACAGAACATTGAAATCCACAGCTCACCTTAGAAATGATGGGATTTCGGCTCATTACACAGACTAACCAGGAGGCTACCAGCTGATGTTGGTCAACATCTACTATGTTGAGGTAGATGAATCTGCTGCCGGCTTTGTTGGGGCGCACAGCAATGTGAAGGTCTTGGATGCCGTTGGTGGGAGCACAAACACGTCACTGGGATCCACCTATACACCAAACAAAGGGTTAAAACTGAATTCCGGGGAGATAATAAAATACACCAGTCAACACAACTAAATGTTACATTCCAGCCACCCACAGCAGAGCAGGAGTGGGAGGAGCAGCACTAAGAGCCAATCAGTATGTACTGACAGGTGGTAGGTGGAGAGAGCAGTGAGCAGAGATGACTTTTCTGTATATTCTTAATATGTATTAGTACAGGTATTTATTTAGTGCCGACAGTTTACACAGTGCTTTACATTTTGTACATTCATATCAGTCTCTATCCTCGGGAGCTTACAATCTAAGGTCCTTATCTCACATACAAACACATATAATGACCCCCACTGCAAGGGTCATTTTGGATTTAAATTTTGAGTTTATTTATTACGGGTATTTATATAGTGCTGACAATTTACACAGTATGTTACATATACTGTATACTATACATTCACGTCGGTCTCTGCCCCTAAGGAGCTTACAATCTAAGGCCCCTAACTCACATTCTAGGGCCAATTTAGACAGGAGCCATTTAACCTCCCAGCATGTCTTTGGAGTGTGCGAGGAAACCGGAGTAAGTGAGATGGAGTTCAAAGGTCAGTAGTAAGGCATACTCTCCCACGCCAAGGGTAATGGACCAGGCGAGGGGACAGGGCTTTCCCTTTAACTGCTCTATTACCCCTAGGTTAGGGAGAGTATGCCTTACTACTGACCTCTGAACTCTGCTTGACTCACTACTGACACCAATGATGGGACACTTTCCTTCCTACTGACACCAGTGATGAGGCACTATTACTTCCACTGACACCAATGATGGGACAATATTCCTCCCACTGACACCAATGATGGGGCACTATTCCTCCCACTGACACCAATGATGTGGCACTATTCCTCCGACTGATACCAATGATGGGGCACTATTCTGCCCGATGACACCAATGATGGGGCACTATTCCTCCCACTGACAAGAATGATGGGACACTATTCCTCCTACTGACACCAGTGATGAGACACTATTCCTCCCACTGACACCAATGATGAGACACTATTCCTCCCACTGACACCAATGATGAGACACTATTCCTCCCACTGACACCAATGATGAGACACTATTCCTCCCACTGACACCAGTGATGAGACACTATTCCTCCCACTGACACCAATGATGAGACACTATTCCTCCCACTGACCCCAATGATGGGACACTATTCCTCCTACTGACATCAATGATGAGGTACTATTCCTTCCACTGACACCAATGATGGGGCACTATTCCTCCCACTGACACCAATGATGAGGTACTATTCCTCCCACTGACACCAATGATGGGGCACTATTCCTCCCACTGACACCAGTGATGGGCCACTATCCCTCCCACTGACACCAATGATGGGACACTATCCCTCCCACTAACACCAATGATGGGACACTATTCCTCCCACTGACACCAATGATGGGACACTATTCCTCCCACTGACACCAATGATGGGACGCTATTCCTCCCACTGACACCAATGATGGGGCGCTATTCCTCCCACTGACACCAATGATGGGGCGCTATTCCTCCTACTGACATCAATGATGAGGTACTATTCCTTCCACTGACACCAATGATGGGGCACTATTCCTCCCACTGACACCAATGATGGGGCACTATTCCTCCCACTGACACCAATGATGGGGCACTATTCCTCCCACTGACACCAATGATGGGGCACTATTCCTCCCACTGACACCAATGATGGGACGCTATTCCTCCCACTGACACCAATGATGGGGCACTATTCCTCCAACTGACACCAATGATGGGGCGCTATTCCTCCCACTGACACCAATGATGGGACACTATTCCTCCCACTGACACCAATGATGGGGCACTATTCCTCCAACTGACACCAATGATGGGGCGCTATTCCTCCCACTGACACCAATGATGGGACACTATTCCTCCCACTGACACCAATGATGGGGCACTAGTCCTCCAACTGACACCAATGATGGGGCACTATTCCTCCCACTGACACCAATGATGGGCCACTATCCCTCCCACTGACACCAATGATGGGACACTATCCCTCCCACTGACACCAATGATGGGACACTATCCCTCCCACTGACACCAATGATGGGACACTATCCCTCCCACTAACACCAATGATGGGACACTATACCTCCCACTGACACCAATGATGGGGTGCTATTCCTCCCACTGAAACCAATGATGGGACACTATTCCTCCAACTGACACCAATGATGGGGCACTATTGATCTTTTATTGAAAAGAATCAAGCAACATATTTTATACAAAAGTAAAAAACAGAACTATAATACAATATTCCAACAGAAAAAAACAAAGGAATTCACATCCATGTGCAGAATATATACAATATATACATAATCCACTTCCAACATTCTTAGAAAACTATTTACATAAAGCAGCAGAGAGGGCCTAAGAGGCACAACCCATCACCTATGTATGCAGCCATTTATCAAAAACTAAGCATTAAGAAAAAATCTAGGGTGATAAGAGACAGAAAGCCACACCCAGGAAAGAGACTCCTGGCAGTCAGGGAGGCTTGAAACCCCTCCACGCCTTCAGCCAAGACCTCTGACCCCACTTGTCTCTCTCAAGCGCCCGAATCTTCCCCACCTCATGCAGAATGTCACACACCACCACCTGAACAGGAAGGATTTTACTCCGAAGGGTGACCTGACACCGTGCGTTCCATGTGTAATAACGGACTACTAAACTAACTAAAAAAAGTGTATCCAAACAAAAGCCCCCACCAGTATTGAATGCTCCGTACACCCACTCAGCATAACCCAGCCTGGAGAGGAAAGGAACACAGAGGGCCCGCCCAACCTGTTTGTATACCTCTATGTTAAAAGGGCAACGAAGCAGAAAATGGTCCATAGTCTCCTCCTCACCTGCACATTCCTCCCGAGGACAACCACGATCCATCCCACTGCGGAATTTCAAATTGCCCCGAACATAGAGCCTCCCGTGGAAGCACAACCAGGCCAGATCCCTGAATTTAAGGGGGACTCTAGCCAAATTAATCAATCTTAACCCTTCCCTCAAAATTGGGCCTGGGCAATCCCTTAAGGCCAGTGGGTCATGAAAGACTTCACTCAAGACTCGGCTCATAAGGACTTTCCTCGGAGCGGATCTGAGATCTTCAGCCGACAGTCGCCACTGCCGCAGCAACTTCAGACACGGAGCGACATATGCTGGGAGCTGACCACGATGACCCCTGAGATTCTTCACTTGGCCACCTTCTTCCCAAAGTCGCAGAAAAGGCCTAAACCAAGATCTAAACATGCCTGCCCATCCAGGAGGTTCTACTGCAAGCATACTACCAATGTTAAACTTGAGAAATAGCAGTGAAAAGAAAAGAACGGGGTTGACCATACCTAAGCCACCCTCCCTCCTGGATAGATAGGTGACATTCCTCTTGATGGGGTTCAGTCTGTTCCCCCACAGCATCTGGAAGAACACACTATAGATCCTAGCATAGAGAGACACTGGCAAGATGCAGACAGGGCTGACATACAAGAAGATCGGTATCAGGCAAGTCTTAATCAGATCAACCCTTTCCCTCAGAGATAACTTCCATCTCTTCCAGCTGACCACCTTAGTATTGGCAACTTCCAGCCTGCCTTCCCAGTTTTTGAGGCCATAATCGCCAGGTCCAAATTCAATGCCTAATATCTTAATTTTTTCCTGGGGCACTGGAAAGGTGTCCGGGAGATCAAACCCCTCACCTTCCTTTCCCATCCAAAAAACTTCACTCTTTTCCTGATTGATCTTGGAGCCTGATGCTTCAGAGTACCGTGATGTCAGAGAGACCACCTCCTCCGCTTCATCTGTCCCAGTGACAATCACTGACACATCATCCGCATAGGCAACAACCCTCAAAGGCGGCTCACCCGGGATTCCCACTGGTACCCCACACAACATGCTGCTCTCTAGCCTCCTGATGAAGGGGTCGATTGCAAACACATAGAGCAGGGGACTCAGCGGACAACCCTGGCACACCCCAGAACCAACCTCAAAGGACTGTCCAACCCAACCATTAACAAGAGGGAAGCTTTCTGCCCCCTTATACAAAACTTTTAACCAATCGACAAAACCACCCGGCAGACCGTACTTACTAAAGAGCAACCAAAGGTACTCATGGTTGACACGATCGAAAGCCTTTGCCTGATCCAATGCCAGTAGATACTTTCCCCAGCCTGCAGCCCTGCACTGCTCCAAGGCCTCCCGGACAGCTAAAACCGCTGTGAAGGTGCTCCTACCCTGGATCGAACAGTGCTGATGGCGAGAAAGCAAAGACTCTGCTACTGCCGATAGGCGCCAGAAAAGTATCTTCGCCAGCACCTTTCTATCGACATTGAGAAGGCTGATGGGGCGCCAATTCTCAATCATCGAAGGATCTTTACCTTTTGAAAGAAGAATCACAGCTGAGTGTCTCATGGAAGGGGGAAGCACCCCCTCCGCAAGACAACTGTTAAAAACCTCTACCAAATGTGGGGCCAGAATAGACTTAAAGGCTTTGTAAAACTCAGCCGTCAGACCATCCGGTCCAGGTGACTTTTTGATGGCAAGCTGTTCAATTGCCCTCGTCACCTCTTCAACTGTGATCTCTTCTGTCAAATTCATCAAAGGGACATCTCCACCATTTAGACCTGGAGTAGAGTCCAAAAAGCTTTCCATCTTGTCTCGGTCAAGCTCTTTCCTCCCAAGAAGTTCAGCATAAAAAGACCTCACGACCTCCAGGATCCCTGACCTGGACTTTGTCAAGGAACCTGTACTATCCTTAAGGCCAACGACCATCTTAACAGCTACACCCTGTTTGCAGTTCTGGTAAGGGTCAGGCGAGTGGTATTTCCCATAGTCCCGCTCCAGAACCAAAGAGGTATGCCGGTCATATTGACACTTCCTGAGGAGGATTTTCACTTCAGAGATTGCCCCAGGATCTCCTCCTCTCGAGACAAGAATATCCAGCTTCCTCCGCAAACGTTGGTAGGTCATGTATCTATTAAACTGTTTTTTATTGGCTAGGCCCCTGAAGAATCCAGCAATCCTCTTTTTGGTCAGCTCCCACCACTCAGCCTTGCTGCTACAAAAGTCCAGGATGGTCACCTGTGCCTGAAAGAATTCCTCAAAGGATTGTCTAACATGTTCTTCCTCAAGGAGAGTCGAATTTAATCTCCAGATGCCTTTGCCCCTCTGAGGGAAGTCTGAAGCATTCAAGACCACAGATAGCATACAGTGATCAGAGAACTCCACTGCCTGCACCACTGGGGGTGAGAAAGCAGAGGCCTCCTTCAAAAAAAACCTATCTATTCTACTCTGACTATTACCTCGATGAAATGTGAACCCTGTGTCACCCAGAAGGTGCTTAATGTGCACATCCACAAGACCAGCATCCCTAACCATACTATTTAAAAAAAACGCTATCATATCCCAGCCGGTCTTTGAAGTCCTTCCTGTCCTTGGGCCTAGTCACAGTATTAAAGTCACCTCCAAAAACCACTTGCCGGGATGTAAAAAGAAATGGCTTGATCCTTGTAAAAAGGCATTTCCTGTCCCACTTTGTGTGCGGCCCATAAATATTAATTAGACGCAGGTCCTGCCCTCCCACAAGAACGTCTAAGACCATACATCTCCCAATCTCCACCTCAATAACCCGCCGGACAGTTACCATGCCGGTTTTAAACAACACCGCCACCCCGCCGTAAGGCTCGGCCGCAAGAGACCAGTAAGATGGACCATACCTCCACTCTCTCTTGGCCATATGAATATCTGCCAAGGAGGTGAGCCTAGTCTCCTGCAAAAATAAAATTTCAGCATCTAATTGGCTGAACAAAAAGAAGGCCATAGAACGAGCTCTTACTGACTTAATACTGGCGACATTTATTGTCACCACTTTTAACGGAGGGGGAACCGCCATTTGGGTTATTGAGTGGATTGCTTCTTAGCTCCCCTCTGCTGCTCATCACCAGAAGCCTCTCTCTTTCTTGAAGCCTCCTCCAACTCCATTTCAATTTCTGAATTCTGCTCAGAAGAATCCCCAGATGAGGAGATATCCCAAGCAGAAGCCCTAGAACGGTTGGGGACAGACACTGGGGCATCTTGTCCCTGTTCCGTCCTCAACGTCTGTCTCTTCCGCCTCACAACCTTCCTTCTCTCCTCCAGGTACTGCAGGTCAGATTCAGAGATGCTTTCATCTCTTGTTTTCTTCTTCTTCTTTGAAGTATTCACAGAAGACTTCTTTACAGAGGAAGCCGCAGCAGCACCCTTTTTGGTACCCTCTACCACTCCTGGTGGGTGGGGGGCTTCTTTAAGGTCACACTTAGGAAGGGAAGATTTATCGGGAATAACTGACTTGGGGGGCACAGACTTGGAAGGTTCTGACACAAGAGGAGCAGGGACAGTAGGCTGGGGGGACACAGGGACAGACACAGAAGGAATACTTACAGATACAGGAGGGGTGGGCACAGGGACTGGGGAGGGATCCTGAACAAGACAAGGGGGGTCAGTCACCGCAGAGGAGGGTGGTACACCAGGGGCCTCATCCTCCATCCTGTCCAGCCTTAAGAGGTCATCTATCACCTCTCTATCCATATTATGCAAGGCTTCAGGACATCGGCTGTAGGGGTGGCCAAGGCGCAGGCACAGGTTGCACCTTATCGCCTGGGTGCAGTCCCTGGCCACATGACCCTGCCCCCGACACACTGAACAGATCAGAGCTGAACAAGAGGAGCTAAAATGCCCCTTTTCTCCACAGCGGTGACACAGTTTTGGCTGACCGGGATAAAAAATGGTCATCCTATCCCTCCCTATAAAGGCAGAGGAGGGCAGGTGACGGACAACATTCCCATCCCTAGCCAACCTGACCGTTACCGACCAACCCCCGGTCCAGATGCCACGCTCATCATAAATTTTATCTGGCCTGGTCAAAACATCCCCATAATTTCTCAACCAGACCTCTAAGTCCCGAGCAGGAACACTCTCATTTGTGAGGATAATAGTGATTTTCTTTACTGTTGACCTTTGGGAAACTGCCACTGGCACCAGACCTTCCCATTCGGGTCTTGACCTGCACCGAGCCATATATCGTTCCCAGAACAGGTCAAGACCCTCTGGTCTGGTGAAACTAACCGTGTACTCCCGACTTCCAGCCACATGTATCAAGGCATATAGGTCATTAGCCCCAAAACCCATATCCAAGATCAGGTCCACAACCATACGCCGTGCTACAGGGACTGCACCACCTTCCCATTTAAGGAGGACTACGTTCCGCCTTGGACCCCCAGCAGGAGCCATAGACCCAAGACCAGATCCAATGGTGCTCATAGTGGCAGCCTGCAAGGGAAAACCCCGATTGGAAGCGGAGCTCCTCCTTGATTGTATTCCTGGCTTGATGATATTGCCAGGAGCACAGCTTACCACCTGTGCAAATGTAGGCTTATTAGGGCCAAGACCCCACACTGATGTCACATTATCAGGTACATTTCTATTATTATTTTCAGCTTGGCCTAAATCAGCAGCATTATCAGTTAAACATACAATGGTGGGTCCCACCACACCTGCAATGTTATTAGGTGTAGTTACTGTTTCTAATGCAGTACCAAATGCTTCCTGCTGCTGCGCTGTAGAGTCCTGGTTAGTTATTACTGAGACAGTTTTGGGCTCAGCAGAAGCAGGGTTAATCGGCTCTTCTGGGTTTTGTAGTTCCTGAGCAGAAATGTCATTTTTTAAACGTAACATTTTCTCAGCAGGCAAAGCATTGCTGAGCACAGGGGTATCATCCTGGGTGTCACTGGGAAAACCCTCATTATTAGGCAAGGTGCTAAAAGGCACAAAAACAGTTTTGTCTATTACCTGAGACTTGATAGCTTTTATCTTATCAGGTACATGATCCGGCAAGTCCTCCACATCACCAAACACCAGCTTATCTCCCTGTACTGGAGACTCCATTACTTGGATTACCTTTAGCATGCCTCCTGAGCCCTGAGATGGCAATGGGCTGCTTACCTCACCTTGAGGGGGAAGGGGGTCAGAACATGGGGTCTCCTCCTCCACCTCCATCTTTGCAAACCTTCGGTCGTTGCTAAACTTCTCCCTGAAGGGACCATCCCTGCCTTCCATCATGGCCACGATGGTTTCCTGATGTTCCACACGGACCTTAGCTAATTGGACCTCTGAATCCATGGATCCGCGGTTCTTGCTGAACAAGCCTTCACGCTGCTTTCTCAGACGCTTTAAATCCGCTCTAAGCTTGTAGAGCTTGTCTCTTTCCTTATTGAGGACTTTGATCCCGGCCACCACTCGCTCCCGAATGGATCCAGCATCTTCATCCTCACCAGGTGCAGAGAGATCACCAACCACGGCTTGTCCAGGAGCAGGGGTGCCATCCATCCGACCAGGGGATGGCTGAGAGCCTCCAGCAGGAGAGGCCCCGCTGGCCTGCATGGCCTCCCCAGGAAGGAGCCAGCAGGGCTGGGAGGGATTTCACCTCACTCCCCTCTCAAACAGATCACCTGGAGCAGCTCCAGACACACAGCCAGAGAACCTTGCAGCAGCCACACCCGAAGCTGAATGATGGGAAACGACTCCTCCCACTGACAGCAATGATGGGACACTATTCCTCCCACTGACACCAATGATGGGGCACTATTCCTCCCACTGACACCAATGATGGGGCACTATTCCTCCCACTGACACCAATGATGGGGCACTATTCCTCCCACTGATACAATGATGGGGCGCTATTCCTCCCACTGACACCAATAATGGGCACTATTCCTCCCACTGACACCATTGATGGGACACTATTCCTCTCACTGACACCAATGATGGGGCACTATTCCTCCCACTGATACCAATAATGGGCACTATTCCTCCCACTGACACCATTGATGGGACACTATTCCTCTCACTGACACCAATGATGGGGCACTATTCCTCCCACTGACACCAATAATGGGCACTATTCCTCCCACTGACACCATTGATGGGACGCTATTCCTCCCACTGACGGGACGCTATTCCTGCCACTGACACCAATGACGGGGCACTATTCCTCCCACTGACACCAATGATGGGACACTATTCCTCCCACTGACACCAATGATGGGACACTATTCCTCCCACTGACACCAATGATGGGGCACTATTCCTCCCACTGACACCAATGATGGGGCACTATTCCTCCCACTGACACCAATGATGGGGCACTATTCCTCCCACTGACACCAATGATGGGACACTATTCCTCCCACTGACACCAATGATGGGGCACTATTCCTCCAACTGACACCAATGATGGGGCGCTATTCCTCCCACTGACACCAATGATGGGACACTATTCCTCCCACTGACACCAATGATGGGGCACTATTCCTCCAACTGACACCAATGATGGGGCGCTATTCCTCCCACTGACACCAATGATGGGACACTATTCCTCCCACTGACACCAATGATGGGGCACTATTCCTCCCACTGACACCAATGATGGGGCACTATTCCTCCAACTGACACCAATGATGGGGCGCTATTCCTCCCACTGTCACCAATGATGGGACACTATTCCTCCCACTGACACCAATGATGGGACACTATTCCTCCCACTGACACCAATGATAAGGGTTTTTTTACTTCCATTAGTCATAGGCCCTTTGTTTAGAGAGTTTGGAGGCCTCTGGTTTACAACAATACAGAAGAATAGGATACGTGGAAATATAACAATAAGGACAGTTAGGTAAAGAAGTTACTCTCGGCAGACGGGCCCGATGTCCCTTTTGGTGCAATGTGTAATTGGGGTAAAGTATAACACTGACCTTCAGTTCATGCGGGTGAGACGCGTACGCTCTGACTTTCCGCACCGCTTACGTCCCTCGAAGGACCAGAGACATTTGTGTGAGCTGACCGGTTACACAGCTGAGGTCCACCCTTTTCAGGGAATGGACGTAGATCTGCCAGATTTGGATTGGAGCCGCCAGCCATCGGTCCCTGTGCCAATATTAGGAGATAACAGGAATTAATCACATATATCAATAATAATGTCACAATGTCCCTACTCCCATACATTAGAGTAGGACCATCACTGCAGAGGCAGCTTGAGTGATTAGAAGCTTCTATATAAATTGATTATAATGTAAATCAACTGAAACTTCTATTTAGTGAAGAGACATAAATGGGTTTTATTAGGAGTATCCTTTGCTGGCTAGCAGGGCCTAGTGATGGGGATTTTGTTTTAGTGGCATGTGACGATAAACTGTATAAAATGGTTTTTAGCCGCAGCGGCCGCCGCACACACAGTCTGCACCTCCCAAAACACTGAAGTGACACAGGAGAGGGGCTCCCAATACCACACAGTGCCAGCAGTGCAATAAAAAAGACCCCCGCAGGGATCGCATCAGGGAGCCCCACAAACGCACAGACATGAGGGGACACACAGCAACACAGGACTGCCACCCCAGACAGAGGCCCCACACAGAAAAGTACTTACCTGTACCGGATGGCATGGGGTGCCTCTATGACACGGAAAGCCTCTGTCCTCAGATGACAGGGAATGCCATCAGCCAAAACGCAGGACACTGCAGCACCTAACCGCATAAGTGTCCAGTGAGGTAGCCACCTCACAGGCTGCATCCCTGCTGCGAACAGGGATGGGTCGTTCATAGTGCCAGGGCGAACCATAGCCGAACGCTCGATGGCGGGCTGGGGATCCCTCTGACCCTCTGCCCTGGAGAGCCAGGGCGGCCAGTCCGATTCCCAGCTTCTCATAATCCATCTTCATCCGAAGATCCGACTAAAACTAAAGCTGACAAAATAAACAGCTAGTAAAGCAAAGAAAAAACTGACATTCTTGCAAATAAAAATCAAAAGAAAAGATTAGAAGGCTGAGACTGTAGCCCCAGCACAGGGAAGCCTATCTACTCCTAACGCTAGGCAGAGACAAACTGAGTTGGGATGGCTTACTGCAGGGGGGCATTGACCAGTGGGACAGCCCCCATGGGTGTGTCTATGCTAAAAGCTTTTGTTTCTAACAAGTCTTATGCCTAGCTACTCTTGCGGAGCGGAAGTCAATACCCATTGGTGAAGACTATATGAGGGGCGGCGACTGTCGGAGGACATAAGAGAAAATAGGAGGATTTACGGACATGCGGAACGCTCGTGTGAAAGGGCCCAAAGGCATAATGAGCTAGTATGCATTGCATACTAGCTCTTTATGAATTACTTACCTTAGACCGAAGCCCCGACACGGACCCCCGGACACCGCTGTGGGAGCTGACATGATCCCTCTGCGTCTCTTCCGGGTTCGGCAGCTCCGGCGCTGTGATTGGCAGGAGCCGCGATGACGTCACTCCCGTGCATGTGCGCGGGAGTCATTTTCCGGCAAGCTCCCGGCAAGGAAAGGTTAAGGTCCCCCGGACCTTCAGAGCGCATGCGCTGCTCGCGTGGGCGGCTGCATGCAGTGCAAATATCTCCTAAACCCTGCCGGTTTAGGAGATATTAATTGTACCTACAGGTAAGCCTTATTATAGGCTTCCCTGTAGTTAAAAGTGGAAAAAAGCGGGATACTACCGCTTTAAGGGGAAAATCCTTCTGGTCCAGAATCCAGAACTGGTCTGATCTGGAAATTGCAGACCGAATTTAGCGCTACAATTTTCCGTGAAACGCACGCTCTGTAGACAAAAAAAAAAAAAATTAAGAAAATGACATCATATGGACAAAATCAGAAATGATACAATAAAAAATAAATAAATAAATAAATGTTCAAAAGGGCAAAAAAACACAGCGCTAGAGTAAAAAAACTGCTAGCACTTAGAGCAAAGATACATTCCAAATATACACGGACCAATAGTGAAGCGCTAAAAAAAAAAAAAAAAAAAAAGACAGTAAATACTGTATCACAAAATAAATGCATACGAATAAATTAAACATTTATAGATTTTTTTCTCCCTTATTATTCCTGCCAGTAACACACTTCCTGTCTTAGACCTCGTTCACACTTGACCCACCTAAAAGTCGCACGACTTTGATGCGACTTGAAGAAATGCCTGTGTGATATTGAGGTCTATGGACTACTTTGAAGTCGCCGCAACTTGAAGTGGCACAGATATGAATGGCACTCGTTGGAAATCATGGAGTAGAACTTGTCATGTGACTTTGCAGTCCCAAGCCTGAGGACAAGTCGCACAATTGTGAAAGGGGCCTTACAAGGTCTCTAACATCCACCAGCTCTGTGATGTCATCATGGAGGAGGGGAAGAGGACTGCAGTGACAACCTGTGAAGCTCTGGTGAACTCCATGCCCAAGAGGGTTAAGGCAGTGCTGGAAAACAATGGTGGCCACACAAAATATTGATAATTAGGGCCCAATTTGGACATTGTCACTTAGGGGTGTACTCACTTTTGCTGCCAGCGGTTTAGACATTAATGGCTGTGTGTTGAGTAAAGTTACACTGTTATACAAGCTGTACACTCACTACTTTACATTGTAGCAAAGTGTCATCACATGAAAAGATAGAATAAAATATTTACAAAAATGTGAGGGGTGTACTTACTTTTGTGAGCTACTGTGTATATATATATATATATATATATATATATATATATATCTCAAATCAGCTGAGTCATTTAATTCACACCAGGATGCAAACAAGTGACTGTTAATTTTGGTCAACTGAAAAAAATAATTGGATCTATTTTTAGCTGAGGTCAGTGTGATTTAAAAATTGAAGACAAGCAGATAAAATCCAGTCCTAACCCCCATCTCCAGCCCCCCTCCCCCCTCCCCCATACACCTCTATGTAGTGAAATCGGGAATTCCCCAACAGTCATACATTGGGATAAACAACATGGGGGGGTTAACCCTTCATTGACATTTTATTTGTAATGCAGTGTTGAACAATTTTACTGAACAAAGATTTTTCAGCAGTGTAATTGAGCAGAGTGCAAAAATTTAACTGCCAACACGATTCGCAGCACCGGTCGAGTGCAGCCCTAACTGCCGCTGAGATCGCTATAAAAGGGACTGCAGGCAGAGGGCGCTGTGTCAGTTGAGATTTGACTCTTGTAGTGAACACACCTGTGTGTGATCTGTTCTGAGAATTCTCATTCCATTTACAAAGCGAATATTCAGATATCTTTCTGAGTAGCTGAGTAAATAAACTGATATTTATTATTATTTTGTCACTTTTCTCCATTCTTAGTGACAAATTTGGAAAATGAGCTTTTTTAAAGTGCTCGCTATTTTCTGCTTTCTGTACCTTGTTGGTGTAGAATTTGCTCATGCCCGGCCATTGTTCACCCGCCTGGAGGTTACAGCCGGCTCTACACTGGTGATCCCATGTGTGATCACCAAAAATTATCTCTCTGGTAGAAGCAGTGTTGGGATTGCGTGGGGAATGACTCCGGAAGGAGGCGGTCCTTACATTCCCATCCTGCAGGAAGATATTAAAATACTGCAGAAAAAACAAAAAAAGGATTGCTCCTTGGTCATCAGCCCGGTCCTGCAAAGTGACAGCGGAACCTACGTGGCCAGCCTCACCGTGGACAACGTCCAGCATCATCCATTCAAGAAGGTCATCGTTCACGTGATTGGTAAGTATTACAGGATTTGGTTTATTGTTCATTCTATGGGGGGTCTCTCCTGGTGTGGGGAGGTACTGAGGACCAGGACCAGGCTGGGCAGGCATAACTCAGAGTACTTGTGGGTTTCTGGGTAATCTTTTACCCTTTCCCTGCCAGTTCTCTTCCCCACACAAAGTACAACGTACATCTTATACCCAAAAATAAACACAGGAGACGGCCGGTCATTGCAATCTGATGTATTGTATCTCACCATCACTTCTTACACTATACACCTATAGGGACCTCTACACTATACACCTATAGGGACCATTACACTATACACCTATAGGGACCATTACACTATACACCTATAGGGACCATTACACTATACACCTATAGGGACCTCTACACTATACACCTATAGGGACCTCTACACTATACACCTATAGGGACCTCTACACTATACACCTATAGGGACCTCTACACTATACACCTATAGGGACCTCTACACTATACACCTATAGGGACCTCTACACTATACACCTATAGGGACCTCTACACTATACACCTATAGGGTCCTCTACACTATACACCTATAGGGTCCTCTACACTATACACCTATAGGGTCCTCTACACTATACACCTATAGGGTCCTCTACACTATACACCTATAGGGACCTCTACACTATACACCTATAGGGACAATTACATTGACCGGTCCAGTCTGTCACCATCAGTAATGCAGCAATCTTAGTTTTCCTGAGTCCCCCATAACAGTTACCTGCCAGGAATTCTGTCGTTTTTCAGCTTCACCTGTTTACAAAAACAAGTTCTCCAGCAAAAGTGACAGTTATAATCAGGGGTCAAGTCCTGGGAAAAAAGTGTGGGAACTCACCCAAGATTACCACCTCAAAAATAAAAAAAAAAAAAGTGTGTGTTCGTGTATAGGTATATACTTTTTGAGGAGCAAGAGCCACTTTAGCGACTTGGTAACCGGTCGCGGGCCACAATGAACAGAGCGGGCACATCAGATGATAGGTCCATGTCAGCATATGCAGAGCAGACACGGACACAGCCCGTTCTACTCTATGGGCCCTCCAATCTGATCTGCCCAGACAGAAGGGGACAGATCCCCTTCTGTTTTGTTACGTGGATTGAATTGGGTTCCTGCAGGAATCGCTGGCTGCTGCTGTCCCCCAGGTGGGTATGGCTGGTGGCTGCTAACTGGCTGTTCTCCAGGGCTGGTACTGCTGGCTAGTACTAATGGTGGGTTACGTATACTTGGAGTAGCAAATTTCCCTAGTTCTCTATCTCTTGCCCCTCTCTATTCTTTCTTTCTTCTCTCTCTCACTTGTTCTTTTCTCCTCCATCCCTCTCTCTCTTTCCATTTGTCTCTTTATATCGCTCTATTTCCATCTTTCTATCTCTCTCTCTCTTCTTACCTCTTTCCTTTTTCTCCCTCCTCTCTCTCTCTCTCCCTCCTTCTCTCTCTCTCCCTCCTTCTCTCTCTCTCTCCCTCCTTCTCTCTCTCTCCCTCCTTCTCTCTCTCTCCCTCCTCCTCTCTCTCCCTCCTCTCTCCTTCCCTCTCTCTCCCTCCCCCTCCTCTCTCTCTCTCGCTCTCCCTCTCTCCCTCCTTCTCACTCTCTCCCTCCTCTCTCTCCCTCCTTCTCACTCTCTCTCTCTCCCTCCTCTCTCTCTCTCCCTCCTCCTCTCTCTCTCTCCCTCCTTCTCTCTCTCTCCCTCCTCTCTCTCTCCTCTCTCTCTCTCCCTCCTCTCTCTCTCCCTCCTCTCTCTCTCTCTCCCTCCTCTCTCTCTCCTCTCTCTCTCTCCCTCCTTCTCTCTCTCTCCCTCCTCTCTCTCTCTCCCTCCTCTCTCTCTCTCCCTCCTCTCTCTCTCTCCCTCCTCTCTCTCTCTCCCTCCTCTCTCTCTCCCTCCTCTCTCTCTCTCCCTCCTCTCTCTCTCTCCCTCCTCTCTCTCTCCCTCCCTCTCCCTCTTTCTCTCACTCTCTCTCTCCCTCCTTCTCACTCTCTCTCTCCCTCCTTCTCTCTCTCCTCTCTCTCTCCTTCCCCCCTCTCTCCCTCCTCTCTCTCCCTCCTCTCTCTCTCCCTCCTCTCTCTCTCTCTCCCCCTCCTCTCTCTCTCCCCCTCCTCTCTCTCTCCCCCTCCTTCTCCCCCTCCTTCTCTCTCTCCTCTCTCTCTCCTTCCCCCCTCTCTCCCTCCTCTCTCTCCCTCCTCTCTCTCCCTCCTCTCTCTCTCCCTCCTCTCTCTCTCTCTCCCCCTCCTCTCTCTCTCCCCCTCCTCTCTCTCTCCCCCTCCTTCTCCCCCTCCTTCTCCCCCTCCTTCTCCCCCTCCTTCTCTCTCTCTCTCTCTCTCCCCCTCTCTCTCTCCCCCCTCCTTCTCTCTCTCCCCCTCCTTCTCTCTCTCCCCCTCCTTCTCTCTCTCCCCCTCCTTCTCTCTCTCCCCCTCCTCTCTCTCTCTCCCTTCTCCTCTCTCTCTCTCTTTCCCTCCTCTCTCCCTCCTTCTCTCTCTCCCTCCTTTTCTCTCTCTCTCCCCCTCCTTCTTCCCCTCCTTCTCTCTCTCTCTCTCTCTCTCCCTCCTCCTCTCTCTCTCCCTCCTTCTCTCTCTCTCCCTCCTCCTCTCTCTCCCTCTCCTTCTTGCTATCTCCCTCTTCTCTCTCTCTCTCTCTCTCTTTTCTCTCTCTACCTCTACTTCCCTCCAGGGCAATCTTTAATATGGATTGGACCCCGGGCAAACATTTCCTTGGGGCTCCCATGCAATTTTGCTCTCCACCCCAACACCCCAAAAAATCTTTGCTATTCATTCTCATACATTTGCAGCCATGTACAGTGCTCTATGCCCACAACACATCCAATAGTCCATCTCAGGAGTGAGCAAGAGAGGGTGGCTACATTCCTACCTGCAAGGAGGACAATGAAGCGGGAACTTATCTAAAAGAAAGTCAGATCACAGCAGCAAAAAATTAAAAATAAAAGCGGTAATTTGGAAAAAGCTGAGAGCAAGAGAATTAACTTTTTTTGAGCTAAGAATATACACCTTCTTTATTAGGTACACCTGTTCAATTGCTTGGTAACACAAACTGCTAATCAGCCAATTACATGGCAGCAACTCAATGCATTTAGCCATCTAGATGTGGTGAAGATGAATTGCTGAGGTTCAAACTGAGCATCAGAATGGGGAAGAAAGGGGATTGAAGTGACTTTGAACGTGGCATGGTTGTTGGTGGCAGATGGGCTGGTGGTGAGTATTTCTGGGATTTTCACACACAACCATCTCTCGGGTTTACGGAGAATAGTGGAAAAAAGAGAAAATATCCAGTGAGCGTCAGTTGTGTGGAGGACAATGCCTTGCTGATGTCAGAGGAGAATGGGCAGACTGGTTCCAGATGATAGAAAGGCAACAGTAACTCAAATAACCACTCGTTACACCTAAGGTATGCAGAATACCATCTCTGAGTGCACAACACATCAAACCTTGAAGCAGATGGGCTACAGCAGCAGAAGACCACACTGGGTGCCACTCCTGTCAGCTAAGCACAGGAAACTGAGGCTACAATTGCTGGTGATGGTGGTGTAATGGTGTGGGGGATATTTTCTTGGCACACTTTGGGCCCCTTAGTACTAATTACCCCCTTAAAGCCCGCCCACCGTACATTTACTGCAGCAGGGCATCCCTTAAGCGCAAAATCACGTACATATCCGCGATTTTGCTTTGCCCGCCGGCCTCCCGCGATTGTCCAGGAGACAGAGAACAGCCGTCTGCCTATGTAAACAAGGTAGATGGCTGTTCTGCCAGACAGTAAGGGAGAGATTGT
>NW_028119824.1:52500-55000 GCF_965119305.1 Pelophylax lessonae
TTCTCTGTGCACGGCATTTGTTGGCGCACATGCACAGTACAGGCAACTTGCCGAGATCTCCGACCAGAGGTGACGTGGGTTGGAGATCTCGGCAAGCACCCACCCTGCCCCACCAGTGGCGGCTGGTGTATACAGGGCGCAGGGGCGCCGCCCCCCCATCCATTTGTCCGGCCCCCTAATCTGCTTGCAGGGCGCCAGACGCATGGAGCTTAATGTTTTTTTTTTTTTTAAATCACCTGATTACAGCCAGAGGCTCTAATAGGGTGATGCAAAGGGTGGTCCCGGGGAGCAGAGCAGTGCGCCCAGAGCCCGCCCATTGTGTGACAATAGCGAATGAAAATTCGCTATTGTCACACCGATCCTCCTCCTGGCCAATCAGGAAGCCGGTCTAATACCGGCTTCGTGATTGGCCGCATGGCAAATCCCATGCCATTGGCCGAGGAGGAGGCGGGAGCGGGAGGACCAGAGAAGACACGCCGCCGGGGTGAGAAGAAGCCGCCCACCGGGAGTCCGGGACTGAAGACAAGAGAAGCCGTCGCCGCAATGCTCCAGGGCTCCAGGTAAGTGCACTGCTCTCGGGGGGGAAGCACGCACGCTGAACTCTGCATTGATGGGGGCATGGCACAATGTTCATTGCATTGAAGTGGGCACGCACGCTGATCTCTGCATTGGGGGCATGTATGCTGGTCACTGCATTGGGGGCATGTACGCTGGTCACTGCATTTGGGGGGCATGTATGCTGGTCACTGCATTGGGGGCATGTACGCTGATCTCTGCATTGGGGGAATGGTATGCTGGTCACTGCATTGAAGGAGGCATGTATGCTGGTCTCTCCATTGGGGGCATGTACGCTGATCTCTGCATTGAAGGGGGCATGTACACTGGTCACTGCATTGAAAGGGGGCACGCTGCTCACTAGGGATGCACCGAAATGAAAATTTTGGACCGAAACCCAAACTGCAGGATGCCCTTGGCCGAAAACCGAAACCGAAAATGACTTTTTCCCCCAAAAAAAAAAAATTTAAAATGGATAGAACAGGGCATACACCAAAAACAGGCAGCGACGTACACCTGTCGCTGCCACCCTGTCACAGTATATGTACTGTGACAGGTTGGCAATAGGTTAATTTAATTACCAATGGTATTTGTATTATGCAGCATGAGGGGGTTAATGTATTGTCACTGCAGGTCACTCATCTATTAGTGACCGACCAGTGGCAGGTAATTAACCCCTTTGTGCTGCATTAGTGCAACCAGTGTTAATTAACACTGATACTGGTTGCACTAATGCAGTACAAAGGGGTTAATTACCTGCCACTGGTCGGTCATTAATAGATGAGTGACCTGCAGTGACAATACATTAACCCCTCATGCTGCATAATACTAATATCATTGGTAAGCTGCCTCAGCTCCCCCCCCCCCCCCATCTCCCCCCCACCCCTACTGCCTCAGCGTCCCCCTCCTCGGGTGTCCTGCACTCAATGACGTCCCTACTACGATCTGTGCATTAATGAATGGACATACCAGGTGGGGGGGCGGGGCGAGCGGCCGCTATAGAGAGAACTAATGTGATCCATCACTGTCAGCTCAGCACGTCTATGTGTGAATGAGAACAGAACTGAGCTGACACCGGGGGCGGGCGGAGCGGCCGTTATTAGCTGTAACTATGTGAGAGCTTCTCTTCCTTGTCAGCGGAGATACATGCCTGTCAGTGAAGAGAAGCTCTCACATAGTTACAGCTAATAGCGGCCGCTCCGCCCAGGGCCGGCCTTTGGGGTGTGCGAGCTGTGCGGCCGCACAGGGCGCCGTGGGCAACAGGGGCGCCGTGCGGCCATCACAGCTCGCAAATGATGAGGCCGCACAGCGGGAGGTAAGCGGCGACCGCGGCCTGGAGAGGGTTAACACAGGCCGCGGCCGCCACTTACCTCCCGCTGTGCGGCTGTGCCTGACCTGTGTCTCCGAGTCCGGACTGTCTGCGCAGGGCTGAGCTGTGTATCTCACACACAGCTCAGCTTCAGAAACGCGATAGGAGAGAGAGAGGGAGATCGTCCTCCTCCCCCCTCCCCTCTCCTCCTGGGTCTGCCCCGCCCACACTCTCCGGGGATGTGTGGGCGGGAATTTTAACACCGAAGAAAAGCTGCAGAGTGCAGAAGGCATGAGCCTTCATCCAAGGGTAAGTAAGCTTACCCTCTCTCCTGCCCAAGTATGTAATAAATGTAAGGGGGGCTCTGAAGTAAGGGGGGTCTGTGGGGGGGTCTTTGATGTAAGGGGAGTCTGGGGGGCTCTGATGTAAGGGGAGTCTGGGGGGCTCTGAAGTAAGGGGGTCTGTGGGGGCTCTGATGTAAGGGGAGTCTGTAAGGGGGTCTTTGATGTAAGGGGAGTCTGGGGGGCTCTGATGTAAGGGGAGTCTGGGGGGCTCTGATGTAAGGGGAGTCTGGGTGCTCTGATGTAAGGGGAGTCTGGGGGTCTCTGATGTAAGGGGAGTCTGTGAGGGGGGCTC
>NW_028119824.1:60000-75000 GCF_965119305.1 Pelophylax lessonae
TACATTTCCTATTATTGTTATTTATATAATTAATTTTTTTTCTATTTTACACTGTACTTTTAAAAAGAAATTGATCACTTTTATTCCTATCACAAGGAATGTAAACATCTCTTGTAATAGAAATAAGCAATGACGGGTCCTCTTTATGGAGAGATCTGGGATCAATAGGAGCCAACACCCCTTCTCTATAATGGAAAGCATTCCATCCAAAAAAACAAACAAAAAGAAAACACAAAAAAATTGATTTAATGCTTTTTTTTTTTTTTAAATAAAAACTGATTCCAGGAAAAGTAAAAGTTCTCCCTTGGGCCTTCCTCACTGCAGGTGTAAATTGCTTGGTTGTGTCTAGAGGGACGAGAAAAGTTTTACTTACCCCATCCCCCAGCAGATGGCGCTCCCCTATGCTCTTACAGAGGACATTTCCTTAGCATGTCCAATGCAGAGGAAGTGAAGGGAAATCTATCCAATGGGGACACAGAAAGCAATGTTTTTTTTAACGGTGTGGGAAAATGTTTGCTCCTTTGTTAGGTTTTTTTTGCTGTGCCCCCATTGGGGAGGACTGTCGCCACTTCCTGTTCCTGTGATCCTGGTCCCTAGTACAGGAAGAGAAAATGTAAAAGACCTGATTTGTTCTTGATTCAGGACTAATTGGACCAGGGTCATTTGGAGTAGATTAATAGTCATAAATGCAAAGTGGTTTGTTTAACTTTATAGATTATTATTCGGACGATTATGCTGATTTTCTTTGTTTTTATTTCATCAGATCCCACTTCCACTGAGACCGCCGCTGATACCGAGATACTCAAGAAGCACCAAAGAAACCTGGAGATACACAGTGAGACCCCTCCAGTCACTGAGGAGGTCCCCACAATGTCTCCAACATGGACAACGACAACAACAACGACAGAGACCAGTACTTATGATTCGGGAATCGATCCCGATGTGAGATTTATCGTCAATAAACTCTTTAATATGAAGAAAGAAGATCTCAATAAATTAGTGTGCATAATAGTTAGACTCTGTCTTGTAATACTAACACTAGCATGCTACTGTGGGTAAGTTATTGCACGTTCTTCATAGGTTTTCTCCATTACACGTCTTCATGCTATCACCCACTGTATTTGAGCCCTCCCCCTCCCAATATTTACCTTTTTACTATAGGCAGGCAGTTGATAGTTGATAGACAGACCGAGGCGGTGAGTTTTCTGTGCTCATTGCCTGGGGTTTACCAGCACAAGTCCCTCACTGGTCATGAGATTAAACGCACCTCTAACGTGTTCTATGGGGGAGGGGTGAATGAACTGAGGCTGCTGATAACAGTAACAAATGGGGTGATGGCGTGAGACTATTTGTTTTCTAACAAACACAAATTTAGGTGGAGTCTGCTATTAGTTGTGAACATTTCTGCTGGTTTATGGACACATTTTCTTAACATATCTTTCTTTATCACTACAGAATTATGTACTGCAGGCTCAGACCAAAAGTGATGGACAATCTAAAGAGGATGGAAGAAGGACTCCCAGCGATGGATGAAGTACGGATAATGATAGATAAAGGAAGCGCAGGGATGGAAGAAGGACTCCCAGCGATGGAGGAAGTACGGATAATGATAGATAAAGGAAGCGCAGGGATGGAAGAAGGACTCCCAGCGATGGAGGAAGTACACGTAATCAGAGTAGAAGGAGACGCAGAGGGAAATGATGTCCTAGCAGCGATGGAAGAAAGATGCACAGCAAAGGATGAAGTCTGCATCATGATGGATGAAAGAAGCGGAGATATTGAAGGAGGAATCGCTGCGAGGGGAGAAATGCGCCCATTGCTGCCTGAAGTATGCATAATAAATGAAAAAAGACACACAGCGACTGAAGAAGAAGTTGCAGCGATAAAAGTAAAACTTGCAGCGATGGAAGAAGAACTTGAAATGACAAAAAAAGAACTTGCAAAGACGCAAGAAAGACTTACCCGCTGACAGCTGAAAGTAAACCAAAGAGTTGCCAGCAATAACATTTGAAAATAAATTAGCGTAGGGGTTCCCCCCCACCCAAATCAATAATTGTCCCTTTGGGTCTGGAATGGATTATAGGGGAACCCCACGCAAAAAATTAAAAAGTAAAATGGTGTGGGGGTCCCTCCCAAAATCCATACCAGACCTTTATCAAAGCATGCAGCCTGGCAGGCCAGGAAATGGGGGGGAAGGGGGATGAGTGAGCGCCCCTCCTGAACCAAACCAGGTCACGTGCCCTCGATATGGGAGGATGCTTTGGGGTAAGGGGGCTCCCCTCCCCCAAAGTACCTTGTCTCCATCAAAATGGGGACAAGGCGCTTTGGGGGAGGGGGAGGGGAGCCCCATCTACTCCAAAGCACCCCCCCATGTCGAGGACATGTGGCCAGGTATAGTTAGGGGTGCAGGGGCTGAGAACTCACTTGCCCCTCCTTCTAGTCTGCCAAGTTGCATGCTCGGATAAAAACCTGGTGTGGCTTTTGGGGGACCACACACTCGAAGGGGCTGGTGTGAATTGGGGGGGACTCCCACACTGATTATTTTCTCAAATTTTATTGCCAGCAAACCTTTGGAATACATTCAGCCAGCAGCTAATGAGTCCTCAAGGGTTAAGGACGCAGCAGCCAGCTTGCTGGCCCATTTCTTAAAACCCAGCTATTGTTGAGGACGCCGTCAGCCACCCACTCCTAAAATTTGCATCAGAAAAGTATCTAAATCGAAGCTGAACTGTCTACTTTCATCGTTCATTGTTATTGATGCTGAATTTACTTCAGGGGACATTGTTTTTTTAATAAATGACCTGTAAAAAAAAAAACAAGGATCGCAGGGGGGAGAGGTCCTTGAACCCTTTAACATGGGGGCAAGGTGCAGAGGAGTGAGGGGTGTTGAGCCCCTCTAACCCAAAGCATCCCCCCATGAAGGCATGTGGCCTGGTATGGCTCAGTAGGAGGTGATCCCTTTCCTAGCCTGCAAGGCTGCATGCTCGGATAAGTGTCTGGTATGGCCTTAATAGGGAGTTATGGGTTCACAACCTTTTTTTGTATAATTTAGGCATGGGGTTTCCCTCAAAATCTATGCCAGACCGAACGTTCTGGTATGGATTTGGGGGAGGCGATTCCAAGCCTTTTTTTTTAATTTTGGCGTGGGGTTCCCCTTAACATCTATACCTCATATAGGGGGCACTGATGTGATGAGGGGCTCTCATATATAGGGGGCACTGATGTGATGGGGGGCTCTCATATATAGGGGGACACTGGTGTGATGGGGGGCTCTCATATATAGGGGGACACTGAAGTGATGGGGGGCTCTCATATATAGGGGGCACTGATGTGATGAGGGGCTCTCATATATAGGGGGACACTGATGTGATGGGGGGCTCTCATATATAGGGGGACACTGATGTGATGGGAGGCTCTCATATATAGGGGGACACTGAAGTGATGGGGGGCTCTCATATATAGGGGGCACTGATGTGATGAGGGGCTCTCATATATAGGGGGCACTGATGTGATGGGGGGCTCTCATATATAGGGGGACACTGGTGTGATGGGGGGCTCTCATATATAGGGGGACACTGAGGTGATGGGGGGGCTCTCATATATAGGGGGACACTGGTGTGATGGGGGGCTCTCATATATAGGGGGACACTGGTGTGATGGGGGGCTCTCATATATAGGGGGACACTGATGTGATGGGGGGGCTCTCATATATAGTGGGCACTGATGTGATGGGGGGGCTCTCATATATAGGGGGACACTGATGTGATGGGGGGGCTCTCATATATAGTGGGCACTGATGTGATGGGGGGGCTCTCATATATAGGGGGACACTGATGTGATGGAGGCTCTCATATATAGTGGGCACTGATGTGATGGGGGGGCTCTCATATATAGGGGGACACTGAGGTGATGGGGGGGCTCTCATATATAGGGGGATACTGAAGTGATGGGGGGCTCTCATATATAGGGGGCACTGATGTGATGAGGGGCTCTCATATATAGGGGGGCACTGATGTGATGGGGGGGCTCTCATATATAGGGGGACACTGATGTGATGGGGGGGCTCTCATATATAGGGGGACACTGATGTGATGGGGGGGCTCTCATATATAGGGGGACACTGATGTGATGGGGGGCTCTCATATATAGGGGGACACTGAGGTGATGGGGGGGCTCTCATATATAGGGGGACACTGATGTGATGGGGGCTCTCATATATAGGGGGACACTGGTGTGATGGGGGGGCTCTCATATATAGGGGGACACTGGTGTGATGGGGGGCTCTCATATATAGGGGGACACTGATGTGATGGGGGGGCTCTCATATATAGGGGGACACTGATGTGATGGGGGGGCTCTCATATATAGGGGGACACTGATGTGATGGGAGGCTCTCATATATAGGGGGACACTGATGTGATGGGGGGCTCTCATATATAGGGGGACACTGGTGTGATGGGGGCTCTCATATATAGGGGGACACTGGTGTGATGGGGGCTCTCATATATAGGGGGGACACTGGTGTGATGGGGGGCTCTCATATATAGGGGGCACTGATGTGATGGGAGGCTCTCATATATAGGGGGACACTGATGTGATGGAGGCTCTCATATATAGGGGGACACTGATGTGATGGGGGGGCTCTCATATATAGGGGGACACTGATGTGATGGAGGCTCTCATATATAGGGGGATACTGAAGTGATGGGGGGCTCTCATATATTGGGGGCACTGATGTGATGGGGGGGCTCTCATATATAGGGGGGCACTGATGTGATGGGGGGGCTCTCATATATAGGGGGACACTGGTGTGATGGGGGGCTCTCATATATAGGGGGACACTGGTGTGATGGGGGGCTCTCATATTTAGGGGGGCTCTGCTGTAAAGTAATTTCACTCAGGTGGTTGTTTCATTGGCTCAGGTGCAGGTCTCCCATTGATAAGTTACATTTACATATTGGGGGGGGGGGTCCCCAGATTTTACAAACTTTTAGTGCTGGTTCACACATAAGCGATGTCAGACATGGCATGTGATTCAGAGGGCACTGCTCTGCAAATCACATGCGATGTCTGTGCGATGAAAATTCAGCCATACAGATTGTACGGCTGAATTTGCATCGCATTTGGACACAACTCGCACAGCACCCTTTTTTTGGTCCACACCAGAATCGGATCGCATGGGTGTTCACACCTATGCGATCCGATTCCTGTCCGAACTGACAGTATGCACTGCGATATGCAAACTAATCTGGGGGTGTCGCTAACCTTGTATTGACACCCCCCAGCGATTCGCATTTGGCAGTGTGAACTTCCTGCGAGTTAAATGCGATGCGGGAACCCCCAGTGGATTCGCAGGGTTCCCGCATCGCATATATGTGAACCTGCACTTAAAGCGGAGTTCCGGGCACAAAATCGATGTGTTTTTTTTTGTGCCCGTCCGCTAGTTCTGGATAACCTGAAAAGGAATTGGATAGTTAGGTTTTTGTTTTTTTTTAAAACTCACCTTGTAATTGTAGATCGTAAATACTCACCTCAGGGTACTTCCTCCCTCGGAGCCGCGGCTCACCCCGTCACTTCCTGCCTCGCGATGATTCCTGGGAGCTGAACGTCATAGCTCCCAGGAATCAATGCGACGGCACCGGCCCCGCACGTCATTTCCTGGCGACGCCGCACCGGAAGTGACGAGAGGGGCCGGTGCGGCGCATTCTGGGAGAAGAAGACGCGGAAGAAGACGCAGAAGAGGATCACGCCGGCTTCAGCTGCCCACAAGAGAGATGGAAACGCTGTGGAAGAAATTTTATAAGTAAGTATTTCTTCTAAAAGGTAAGTGCGAACCGGGACAGATCAGAGGCTAGCCATTGTGGAATGTACTAGCCCTGACTGTCCCGGGGGTATGCTTAGTGAAAAATGACATCTGTGCCCGGAACTCCGCTTTAAAGGATGTTGGATATTAGGAACGGTTGAGAAACATTGGTCTGCTGTATATCTTTCTGGGGGGATTTCTCCTCACTTCCTGTCTCGGTGACACGCCGGGCCGTGTCATAGTGTGACTGTGTAATAAAAGGGCGCACCACTCCCAATTCTTGGAGCTCCTCCCACTTTATGATGAAGGATCAGAAGACACAACATTGGCTGCGATTCAGTGTATTAAAAGAAAACCCCGTCAATGCATTTCAAGGATCTATATCCGCTTCCTCAGGGCTCCGCCCAGAATTTTATCCAATGGTAGAATTTTGCTTTAAAAAGTACAGAAAGAAGAATAAATGGTCCGTGTGCGTTAGAATGAGTCCGCGGACGCCATGTTGTCTCTACATAGAGAAGATCCAATCAGCTTCCTATTGATTGTAAGTTTGTATTATTTGTATATTTCTATTGTGTGATCTTTGATACAATGTATAGCTGTATATTGTACAAATTCTATTTATATATATATTTTGCACAGATTTTGCACAGAGATTGTTGGTTTGCTCCTTTTGTACTCATTGCTTCAAATAAAATATTTTTGTTTTTGTGTTTTTTTGCACATATTTTGGAAGTTTTTTGCTAAATTCTGTTTCTTCTTAATTGTATGTTACTATGGGTGACCAGCAATGAATGACCTCCCACTCAAGGTTTACTCCGCCCACAACTGATGGGGACTAGTTAAATTCGGTATTGGCTTCCTACAACCTATGCGTTCCTAGCTCCACCCAACTTCCAAAGTCATGGGGGATGGGGGGGTGTTACTCTCATTGTTGGGTTATTCATTTACTATAGAGCCCTGGTGCCTGGGAACTGCAATTGGCCCTTTGGCAATTTTTCTGCAGCCCTCTGGGTCCCTGCAGAGAATAATCTGTGCCTTTAGTATGTCTGCAGTCTCTGACTGTCCCCTGTACTATGTCTGCAGTCTCTGACCATCTCCTGTACTATGTCTGCAGTCTCTGACCGTCTCCTGTACTATGTCTGCAGTCTCTGACCGTCTCCTGTACTATGTCTGCAGTCTCTGACCATCTCCTGTACTATGTCTGCAGTCTCTGACTGTCCCCTGTACTATGTCTGCAGTCTCTGACTGTCCCCTGTACTATGTCTGCAGTCTCTGACTGTCCCCTGTACTATGTCTGCAGTCTCTGACCATCTCCTGTACTATGTCTGCAGTCTCTGACCATCTCCTGTACTATGTCTGCAGTCTCTGATCATCTCCTTTTGTGTGTCTTTGCTATCTCTGATAATAAATATTCATAGAATTTTATGTGTAGACATGATACAGGAGATGGTCAGAGACTGCAGACATGGTACAGGAGACGGTCAGAGACTGCAGAAATAGCACAGGAGACGGTCAGAGACTGCAGACATAGTACAGGAGACGGTCAGAGACTGCAGACATAGTACAGGAGACGGTCAGAGACTGCAGACATAGTACAGGAGACGGTCAGAGACTGCAGTCATAGTACAGGAGACAGTCAGAGACTGCAGACATACTACAGGAGACGGTCAGAGACTGCAGACATAGTACAGGAGACGGTCAGAGACTGCAGACATAGTACAGGAGATGGTCAGAGACTGCAGACATAGTACAGGGGACAGTCAGAGACTGCAGACATACTAAAGGAGATTTTCAGAGACTGCAGACACGGATTATTCTCTGCAGGGACCCAGAGGGCTGCAGAAAAATTGCCAAAGGGCCACTTGCAGTTCCCAGGCACCAGGGCTCTATAGTAAATGAATAACCCAACAATGAAAGTAACACCCCCCTATCCCCCATGACTTTGGAAGTTGGGCGGAGCTAGGAACGCATAGGTTGTAGGAAGCCAATACCGAATTTAACTAGTCACCATCAGTTGTGGGCGGAGTAAACCTTGAGTGGGAGGTCATTCATTGCTGGTCACCCATAGTAACATACAATTAAGAAGAAACAGAATTTAGCAAAAAACTTCCAAAATATGTGCAAAAAAACACAAAAACAAAAATATTTTATTTGAAGCAATGAGTACAAAAGGAGCAAACCAACAATCTCTGTGCAAAATATATATATAAATAGAATTTGTACAATATACAGCTATACATTGTATCAAAGATCACACAATAGAAATATACAAATAATACAAACTTACAATCAATAGGAAGCTGATTGGATCTTCTCTATGTAGAGACAACATGGCGTCCGCGGACTCATTCTAACGCACACGGACCATTTATTCTTCTTTCTGTACTTTTTAAAGCAAAATTCTACCATTGGATAAAATTCTGGGCGGAGCCCTGAGGAAGCGGATATAGATCCTTGAAATGCATTGACGGGGTTTTCTTTTAATACACTGAATCGCAGCCAATGTTGTGTCTTCTGATCCTTCATCATAAAGTGGGAGGAGCTCCAAGAATTGGGAGTGGTGCGCCCTTTTATTACACAGTCACACTATGACACGGCCCAGCGTGTCACCAAGACAGGAAGTGAGGAGAAATCCCCCCAGAAAGATATACAGCAGACCAATGTTTCTCAACCGTTCCTAATATCCAACATCCTTTTAAGTGCAGGTTCACATATATGCGATGCGGGAACCCTGCGAATCCACTGCGGGTTCCCGCATCGCATTTAACTCGCAGGAAGTTCACACTGCCAAATGCGAATCGCTGGGGGGTGTCAATACAAGGTTAGCGACACCCCCAGATTAGTTTGCATATCGCAGTGCATACTGTCAGTTCGGACAGGAATCGGATCGCATAGGTGTGAACACCCATGCGATCCGATTCTGGTGTGGACCAAAAAAAGGGTGCTGTGCGAGTTGTGTCCAAATGCGATGCGAATTCAGCCGTACAATCTGTATGGCTGAATTCGCATCGCACAGACATCGCATGTGATTTGCAGAGCAGTGCCCTCTGAATCACATGCCATGTCTGACATCGCTTATGTGTGAACCAGCACTAAAAGTTTGTAAAATCTGGGGACCCCCCCCCCCCCAATATGTAAATGTAACTTATCAATGGGAGACCTGCACCTGAGCCAATGAAACAACCACCTGAGTGAAATTACTTTACAGCAGAGCCCCCCTAAATATGAGAGCCCCCCATCACACCAGTGTCCCCCTATATATGAGAGCCCCCCCATCACATCAGTGCCCCCCTAAATATGAGAGCCCCCCATCACACCAGTGTCCCCCTATATATGAGAGCCCCCCCATCACATCAGTGCCCCCCTAAATATGAGAGCCCCCCATCACACCAGTGTCCCCCTATATATGAGAGCCCCCCCATCACATCAGTGTCCCCCTATATATGAGAGCCCCCCATCACATCAGTGCCCCCTATATATGAGAGCCCCCCATCACATCAGTGCCCCCTATATATGAGAGCCCCCATCACTTCAGTGTCCCCCTATATATGAGAGCCCCTCATCACATCAGTGTCCCCCTATATATGAGAGCCCCCCCATCACATCAGTGTCCCCCTTTATATGAGAGCCCCCATCACTTCAGTGTCCCCCTAAATATAAGAGCCTCCCATCACATCAGTGCCCCCCTATATATGAGAGCCTCCCATCACATCAGTGCCCCCCTATATATGAGAGCCTCCCATCACATCAGTGTCCCCCTATATATGAGTGCCTCCCATCACATCAGTGTCCCCCTATATATGAGAGCCCCCCATTATATCAGTGTCCCCCTATATATGAGAGCCTCCCATCACATCAGTGTCCCCATATATATGAGAGCCCCCCATTACATCAGTGTCCCCCTATATATGATAGCCCCCCATTACATCAGTGTCCCCCTATATATGAGAGCCTCCCATCACATCAGTGTCCCCCTATATATGAGTGCCTCCCATCACATCAGTGTCCCCCTATATATGAGAGCCTCCCATCACATCAGTGTCCCCCTATATATGAGAGCCTCCCATCACATCAGTGTCCCCCTATATATGAGTGCCTCCATCACATCAGTGTCCCCATATATATGAGAGCCTCCCATCACATCAGTGTCCCCCTATATATGAGAGCCTCCCCATTACATCAGTGTCCCCCTATATATGAGAGCCTCCCCATTACATCAGTGTCCCCCTATATATGAGTGCCTCCCATCACATCAGTGTCCCCCTATATACGAGTGCCTCCCATCACATCAGTGTCCCCCTATATATGAGTGCCTCCCATCACATCAGTGTCCCCATATATATTAGAGCCCCCCATCACATCAGTGTCCCCATATATATTAGAGCCCCCCATCACATCAGTGTCCCCATATATATTAGAGCCCCCCATCACATCAGTGTCCCCATATATATATTAGAGACCCCCCATCACATCAGTGTCCCCCTATATATGAGAGCCCCCCATCCCATCAGTGTCCCCCTATATATGAGAGCCCCCCCATCACATCAGTGTCCCCCGTCCCCCTATATATGAGAGCCTCCGTCACTTCAGTGTCCCCCTATATATGAAAGCCCCTCATCACATCAGTGTCCCCCTATATATGAGAGCCCCCCCATCCCATCAGTGTCTCCCTATATATGAGAGCCTCCATCCCATCAGTGTCCCCCTCTATATATGAGAGCCTCCCATCACATCAGAGTCCCCCTATATATGAGAGCCCCCCCATCCCATCAGTGTCTCCCTATATATGAAAGCCTCCATCACATCAGTGTCCCCCTCTATATATGAGAGCCTCCCATCACATCAGAGTCCCCCTATATATGAAAGCCCCCCATCACATCAGTGTCCCCCTATATATGTGAGCCCCCCATCACATCAGTGTCCCCCTATATATGAAAGCCCCCCTCATCACATCAGTGTCCCCCTATATATGAGAGCCCCCCATCACATCAGTGTCCCCATATATATGAGAGCCCCCCATCACATCAGTGTCCCCCTTTATATGTGAGCCCCCCCATCACATCAGTTTCCCCATATATATGAAAGCCCCCCTCATCACTTCAGTGTCCCCCTTTATATGTGAGCCCCCCATCACATCAGTGTCCCCCTTTATATGAGAGCCCCCCATCACTTCAGTGTCCCCCTATATATGAGAGCCCCCCATCACATCAGAGAATCACAATGAGAAAGGTCCAACGCCAAAGAGTCCCCCCCCCCCCCCCAGATTAGAGTCCTTTCGCTCTCGTGGCACCTGAGGGGTACCCAAATGGCACACTGGGATGCCGCGGCACCCTGGTTGAGAAACACTGCAGTAGACTGCAACAAACACACGACAGAGGCTTTACACCTCTCCAACTCTACTAAAGGGGCTTCTTTTGGGGGGATTTCCACTCTATTCTTGTCCCGGTGACACCTTGTGCGTCAGAGTATGACAGGGAGTCACCAGCAGTAAAAGCTCAGCAGAGGTTCTAACCCAAGAAGGATCATGTTTTGTCTGGATCTGGGCTTCACCAACAATTAATCTCCATCATTGTGGGAACGTCATCCTTCAGATCAGTCCGAACCTTCAGAGGGATTTCCTCGTTTCTTCATAGATGACCTTCACGCAGAACGTCTCCTCGTTTTTATCTTCGTGGTCATTGATAAATATGAGAATTTCTTCCAATCCGCCGCTGTCGCTGGGTGCAAAGCGAAGTCCGATGGTGTAGGTTTCCCCCGCCCCCACCTGAAAGAAAAATTCATCCAATCAATGAATAAAAAACCTTTCCAGGAAATAATATTGGCTATTGTATCCATTCTATCTCCTGGCCCTGGGGTTATACTGCTGACCCCCGCCCCCCCTCCTGGCCCTGGGGTTATACCGCTGACCTCGCCCACCCCTCCTGGCCCCGGGGTTATACCGTCCGTTATCCCCCCTCCTGGCCCTGGGGTTATACTGCTGACCCTGTCCCCCTCCTGGCCCCGGGGTTATACAGTCCGTTACCCCCCTCCTGGCCCTGGGGTTATACCGCTGACCCCAACCACCCCTCATGGCCCCCGGGGTTATACCGTCCGTTACTCCCCTCCTGGCCCTGGGGTTAAACCGCTGACCCCACCCCCTTCTGGCCCTGGGGTTATACCGTTCGTTACCCCACCTCATGCCCCTGGGGTTACACCGCTAATCCCCCCCATCCTGGCCCTGGGGTTATACCGTCCGTTATCCCCCCTCCTGGCCCTGGGGTTATACCACTGACCCCGCCCCCCCTCCTGGCCCTGGGTTTATACCGTCCATTATCCCCCCTCCCGGCCCTGGGGTTATACAGCTGACCCCGCCCACCCCTCCTGGCCCCGGGGTTATACCGTCCGTTACCCCCCTCTCTCCGTTACCCCCCTCTCCTGGCCCTGGGGTTATACTGCTGATCCCGCCCACCCCTCCTGGCCCTGGGGTTATACCGCTGACCCCGCCTCTTCCTTCTGGCCCCAGGATTATACCGTCCGTTACCCCCCTCCTGGTCCTGGGGTTATACCGCTGACCCCGCCCCCTCTCCTGGCCCTGGGGTTATACCGCTGATCCCCCCTCCTGGCCCCAGGATTATACTGTCCATTACCCCCCTCCTGGCCCTGGGGTTATACCGCTGACCCCGCCCACCCTCCTGGCCCCGGGGTTATACCGCCCGTTAACCCCCCTCCTGGCCCTGGGGTTATACCGCTGACCCCGCCCACCCCTCCTGGCCCCGGGGTTATACCGTCCGTTACCCCCCCTCCTGGCCCTGGGGTTAAACCGCTGACCCCACCCTCTCCTGGCCCTGGGGTTATACCATTCTGTTACCCCCCTCTCCTGGCCCTGGGGTTATACCGCTGATCCCCCCCCCCCCCTCCTGGCCCCGGGATTATACCGTCCGTTACCCCTCTCCTGGCCCTGGGGTTATACCGCTGACCCCGCCCCCTCCTGGCCCTGGGGTTATACCATCCGTTACCCCCCCCACCACTCCTGGCGCTGGGGTTATACCATCTGTCACCTCACCCCCCCCCCCCCCCCCATGACAGTGCCCCAAACATGACAGCCAAGAGAGATGCATATGAAATACACTCTGTAGTGTGAGAACTGACACTTCCTGTTCAGAAACTACATATCCCACAATCCCCGGGCCTCTCAGTCTAGTGCTCTGCAGGGGAGAGCTACACAGTAATTAGATCTGACACAGATAGGCAGAGCAAGTGGTCAATAACATTCATTGTAATATGACTTGTGTAGTGATTATATATGCTATGTTTTTTTTTTGTATTTGCTATTTTTTTCCCCATGAAAAGTTGCCCTTTATGTAAGACTCTGCAGCAATAACCCCCCCCCCCCCCCGAATATAAATATATTTCACATTTCAGTTAATGGGGGCTCCATCAGTCCTGAGTCCCGGCATTATCCTAACTGATGAGGGTTATTATCGTGGCTCCCGGTGATTTGCCCCCGATAACGAATGATTCCGGTCTTCCGGAGATCAGCGATCCCTCCCGGCTGCAGAATCCGGATTTATATATAGAGAGGAGGAGGAGCCTGGAGATTGCGGCCGTGCGGCTCTCTAATAAGGGTCTGTGAATGATAGAGCAGACACGCGCAGGCTCTTGATTTAAGAACTTTCAGAGCGGCTTCCTATGAACTTTCATTAGCTCACGCGTGCGTACGCAGAACTCGCCGTGTACAAGTGTCGGAGCAAAAAATGGGTGGCCTGCCGCACCGCACAATTAGAACGGCCTAATGAAGTCGTGTAGATGGAGGATGGAGGAAGAAGGCGCAGCGTACAGGACGTTCGTCATGTCGGAGCGGGGGGACCGTGCGTCTTCTGCTGCGTCAGTGAGGACTTATTAACCACTTCTGGACTGGAAGGTGGACTCTATTTACTATTTAGATGACTTCTGAAGGCAATTGGTTCCATTTGATTTTAGTTAGGGGTAGCAAAGTAAAGGGGGGTGAATACATATGCCCCCCCCCCCCCCCCCACACACACTTTTAACAGATTTATTTGTATAATTTATCATTCTCCTTCCACTTCACAATTATGGCCACTTTGTGTCGGTCTATCACATAAAATCCCAATAAAATACATTTACATGTTTGGTTGTAACATGAGAAAATGAGGAAGATGTCAAGGGGTGTGAATACTTTATCAAGGTGCTGTATATATATATATATATATATATACACAGAGTGTCTTGAAAAAGCATTCACACCCCTTGACATTTTCCTCATATTATTAAACAAAAAAAAAAAAATTATATATATAATTTTTTATTTTGTTTAACCACTTCTGGACTGGAAGGTTTTTCCCCCTTAATGACCAGGCCATATTTTGCGATTCGGCACTGCGTTATTTTAACTGACAATTGCGCAGTCGTGCGACGCTGAACCCAAATGAAATGAATGTCCTTTTTTTCCCACAAATAGAACTTTCTTTTGGTGGTATTTGATCACCTGTGCGATTTTTATTTTTCGTGCTATAAACAAAAAAAAGTGCGACAATTCTGAAAAAAAAAAAATACAATATTTTTTAACTTCCTGCTATATGAAATTCCCCAAAAAAATTTTAAAATCAAAATTTTTTAACATTTTAGGCCAATTTGTTTTCTGCTACATATTTTTGGTAAAAAAAAAAAAAAAAAAAAAAAAAAAAAAAAAAAAAAAAAAAATCGCAATAAGCGTATTTTGATTGGTTTGCGCAAAAGTTATCATGCCTACAAACTACGGGAAATATTTATGACATATTTATTGTTTTTTTTTTTTTACTAGTAATGGCGGCGATCAGCGATTTTTAGCAGGACTGCGACATTGCGGCGGACAGATCGGAACCCTAACTGACATTTTTGACACTTTTGGGGGGACCAGAGACATTACTACAGTAATCAGTGCTAAAAAATATGCACTGTCACTGTACTAATGACACTGGCAGGGAAGGGGTTAACACCAGGGGTGATCAGAGGGTTAATTGTGAGCCTAGGGGAGTGTTTACTAAATGTCTGGGGGAGGGACTTGTGAAATGATCATAGAGACATGTGATCCTATATAGAAGGAGCTCTGTGATCATTTCAGAGAGAACAACAATCAGCTGTGTTTACAACATCCGATCGTTCTTCTCTCTCAGCGGGGAGCGATGCCCCGTGCATCGGCTTCCCCGCTGACGAGCGGT
>NW_028119824.1:80000-94082 GCF_965119305.1 Pelophylax lessonae
GGGAAGTTCAGCCAATGTGACCTCTGACCCGCCCCTTCAACACAAATCACATGACTGGTCAGTTTGGGGAGCCCAGAGCAGCATTTTCTCCAGCATTTTCTAAATATAATAAAATGTTATATAATAATATTATACAATAATCATTAAATAAAAATGTTATAAAATAATCATTAAAAATTCCTATAAAATAATAATATTACTATATATAAATTTCTAAATAAAATAACATTTTATATAATAATATTATACATTAATCATTAAATAAAATAATCATTAACTAAAAATGTTATAAAATAATCATGAAAAAATCCTATAAAATAATAATATTATAAAAAAAAGCATTTAATAAAATGTTTTCTGCTAAATGGGAAGTTCAGCCAATGTGACCTCTGACCCTCCCCTTCAACACAAATCACATGACTGGTCAGTAGGGAGCCCAGAGCAGCATTTTCCCCAGCATTTTCTGAATAAAATAACATTTTATATAATAATATTATACAATAATCATTATATAAAATAATCATCAAATAAAATAATTATAAAAAAATCATTAAAAAATACTATAAAATAATCATTTAAATAAAATGCTTTCTGCTAAATGGGAAGTTCAGCCAAACTCTGACCCGCCCCTACAACACAAATCACATGACTGGTCAGTAGGGAGCCCAGAGCAGCATTTTCTCCAGGAAGGAAAGCATTTGAACCCTCGGTAATAGGATCTCGGAAAGACATTTATATAACTTTATCTGAGCACGGGTCGGATTTAATGAGTGGTTGGAAGCAGAGCAGATAAGTAGTGGTCAGGCCATAGAACCCCGCGTAGCGGTTGCGCCCGCTCTCCGGCTCGTTAATCCATTTCCATCAGAGGCGGTGGATTCGGCGCGCACAGCACTTTCAGAAACAAATTACAGGAGAGCTTTAATATTTTCAGATTGCAATGTTTCATTGCAGCTCCCCTAGGAATGAATGCCAGACATACTAATTCAAATTGTTTTAACAATGAACAGCCGAGCAAAATTATACATGTCAGCTTGTAATAATCCCTTTTCAGAGAGAGCGCTCCAGCAATTTATCATAATGTAGAATGATGTCTGTGCTCTATATTTACAGAGGAACCGCATAGACATGAACCGCGCTACCAGGGCAGTAATTATCACTTAGCCAAACTGGGCCGGGGGCAACAGGAAAAAAAAACGGTGTTCACAATTTTAAGTGTGAGTTACAACCAAAGAGTTTCACGTCTGTAAGGTTGTTCTGATGCCATAGCTCCTCCTCCATAATAAGCTCCGCCCACACAGCTATAACAAGGCTTGCATTGGGTGATGAAGGACCCACATTACATGTATGAGAATCAGTGGAGTATCCTCTATGGGTGCAATATGTGTGCCCTGAACATGGGTCCCAATATTCCCTCACACATAGTAGTTGGGGGGGGGGGGGGTGTCAGTCATGGATGTCCGTAATTGGACGTGAACGGGGTGTTAGTGGTTTGGGGGTGAACTCTGCCTCACTTACTACTGATCCCTAAACTCTGCTTCACTTACTTATGACCCCTAAACTCTGCATCACTTACTCATGACCCCTAAACTCTGCATCACTTACTCATGACCCCTAAACTCTGCATCACTTACTCATGACCCCTAAACTCTGCATCACTTACTCATGACCCCTAAACTCTGCATCACTTACTCATGACCCCTAAACTCTGCATCACTTACTCATGACCCCTAAACTCTGCATCACTTACTCATGACCCCTAAACTCTGCATCACTTACTCATGACCCCTAAACTCTGCATCACTTACTCATGACCCCTAAACTCTGCATCACTTACTCATGACCCCTAAACTCTGCATCACTTACTCATGACCCCTGAACTCTGCATCACTTACTACTGACCTCTGACCTCTGCCTCACTTACTACTGACCTCTGAACTCTGCCTCACTTACTACTGACCTCTGAACTCTGCTTCTCTTACTACTGACCCCTGAACTCTGCTTCTCTTACTACTGACCCCTGAACTCTGCCTCAGTACTGACCTCTACATCACTTACTACTGACCCCTGAACTCTGCATCACTTACTACTGACCTCTGAACTCTGCTTCACCTACTACTGACCTCTGAACTCTGCTTCACCTACTACTGACCTCTGAACTCTGCTTCACCTACTACTGACCTCTGTACTCTGCTTCACCTACTACTGACCTCTGTACTCTGCTTCACCTACTACTGACCTCTGTACTCTGCTTCACCTACTACTGACCTCTGAACTCTGCTTCACCTACTACTGACCTCTGTACTCTGCTTCACCTACTACTGACCTCTGTACTCTGCTTCACCTACTACTGACCTCTGTACTCTGCTTCACCTACTACTGACCTCTGTACTCTGCTTCACCTACTACTGACCTCTGTACTCTGCTTCACCTACTACTGACCTCTGTACTCTGCTTCACCTACTACTGACCTCTGTACTCTGCTTCACCTACTACTGACCTCTGTACTCTGCTTCACCTACTACTGACCTCTGTACTCTGCTTCACCTACTACTGACCTCTGTACTCTGCTTCACCTACTACTGACCTCTGTACTCTGCTTCACCTACTACTGACCTCTGTACTCTGCTTCACCTACTACTGACCTCTGTACTCTGCTTCACCTACTACTGACCTCTGTACTCTGCTTCACCTACTACTGACCTCTGTACTCTGCTTCACCTACTACTGACCTCTGTACTCTGCTTCACCTACTACTGACCTCTGTACTCTGCTTCACCTACTACTGACCTCTGTACTCTGCTTCACCTACTACTGACCTCTGTACTCTGCTTCACCTACTACTGACCTCTGTACTCTGCTTCACCTACTACTGACCTCTGTACTCTGCTTCACCTACTACTGACCTCTGTACTCTGCTTCACCTACTACTGACCTCTGTACTCTGCTTCACCTACTACTGACCTCTGTACTCTGCTTCACCTACTACTGACCTCTGTACTCTGCTTCACCTACTACTGACCTCTGAACTCTGCTTCACCTACTACTGACCTCTGAACTCTGCTTCACCTACTACTGACCTCTGAACTCTGCTTCACCTACTACTGACCTCTGAACTCTGCTTCACCTACTACTGACCTCTGAACTCTGCTTCACCTACTACTGACCTCTGAACTCTGCATCACTTACTACTGATCCCTGACCTCTGCATCACTTACTACTGATCCCTGACCTCTGCATCACTTACTACTGACCTCTGCATCACTTACTACTGACCTCTGCATCACTTACTACTGACCTCTGCATCACTTACTACTGACCTCTGCATCACTTACTACTGACCTCTGCATCACTTACTACTGACCTCTGCATCACTTACTACTGACCTCTGCATCACTTACTACTGACCTCTGAACTCTGCTTCTCTTACTACTGACCTCTGAACTCTGCTTCTCTTACTACTGACCTCTGAACTCTGCTTCTCTTACTACTGACCTCTGAACTCTGCAACACTTAGTACTGACCCCTGAACTCTGCAACACTTAGTACTGACCCCTGAACTCTGCAACACTTAGTACTGACCTCGGAACTCTGCTTCTCTTACTACTGACCCCTGAACTCTGCCTCAGTACTGACCTCTGAACTCTGCTTCTCTTACTACTGACCTCTACATCACTTACTACTGACCTCTGAACTCTGCTTCACCTACTACTGACCTCTGAACTCTGCTTCACCTACTACTGACCTCTGAACTCTGCTTCACCTACTACTGACCTCTGAACTCTGCTTCACCTACTACTGACCTCTGAACTCTGCTTCACCTACTACTGACCTCTGAACTCTGCTTCACCTACTACTGACCTCTGAACTCTGCTTCACCTACTACTGACCTCTGAACTCTGCTTCACCTACTACTGACCTCTGAACTCTGCTTCACCTACTACTGACCTCTGAACTCTGCTTCACCTACTACTGACCTCTGAACTCTGCTTCACCTACTACTGACCTCTGAACTCTGCCTCACCTACTACTGACCTCTGAACTCTGCCTCACCTACTACTGACCTCTGAACTCTGCCTCACCTACTACTGACCTCTGAACTCTGCCTCACCTACAACTGACCTCTGAACTCTGCCTCACCTACTACTGACCTCTGAACTCTGCCTCACCTACTACTGACCTCTGAACTCTGCCTCACCTACTACTGACCTCTGAACTCTGCCTCACCTACTACTGACCTCTGAACTCTGCCTCACCTACTACTGACCTCTGAACTCTGCCTCACCTACTACTGACCTCTGAACTCTGCCTCACCTACTACTGACCTCTGAACTCTGCCTCACCTACTACTGACCTCTGAACTCTGCCTCACCTACTACTGACCCCTGAACTCTGCATCACTTTAAGTCACAGCCAATATTCAGCTGAATGTAAAACACATCCACTTTTTGCTACGATGTGCTGCAGCATAGTTACCTCCGCCGCCCATGAATGCACATGTGCAGCAGATGGGTCAATAAAGCCCGCCCTATTTGTCACCGTACATATGCGTTCTGCGGATGGCAAGAGGTTTAATATAAAATCCGTGCTTCTTAGAAACATCATGCAGGCAGCATTCACCTTTAATTTCCCCTCGCTCTGATATCGGTATATTACAAATAAACAAGTATTGAGCCGAACATTCCATTTCCATTCTGCACTCAATTAGAATCTTCATTTTTCTGTTGGAATATTACGACTCTTATAAAGGCCACAAGTACATTTCAGGACGCGGCGTCTGATGGTTTTAATAAACTCGGCGGAGATTAAAAAACTCAGAGGATAGCCATGAAAATTAATGGCTGCCCATTAGGAGCTCATTAAACACTGTCAGGGAACGGAGGAAGTTTTCCACCTAAACTTTGGAAACTTTGTATGACGGTCCATGAGAGGGCAGTAAAGCTGGAATGAAGCCTGGATGATGGATGACCATGTGATGGGCACTAATGTCCTATAACTCCATAGACAATTATCTTCTTCTAGATTAACAATGTATATCCTCTGCCAAATACTACAAGCAGCCTTCCGTGCTGAGCTGGGAAATACGCATTGCTCATGTGTTGGAGAAGAACGTCACCTTCGTAAAACTGATGCAAAAAAAGTAATTTAAAGCTCAGATTCAGATTTAACCTTTACTTTTGGACAGAGAAGAGGCCGGTTAGAACCTCTGTTGGGTTTTCATTGTAGTCTGTGTGTAGGCAGGTGTGGAGCTGCAATATATTTGCTGACCTGAAGAGGGCACTGTGTGGTTTCCTCAGGCTGGCAGGAGCTTGTTGAGGATTAGGTTGTCCCCTGTCATGGGCTCCAGGTTGCCATCTTGGTGAACATGGTGTCATCTACTGCAATGTTTTTCAAAATATGACCCCAAGGAGGGGATATTTTATTGATATAGGATTGATATGGAAAGGTCTTTATATTTTTCTAGCCCTGGTGAATAGGGGCGCTCTTGGACCGCTGAAACGCATTGGCTACTTTTTTATCCGCTTGACTTTTTATCAAAATAAAGTTGTATCTGGACCTCTTAGCCTTGGTGTGGCTTTTCAATTTCCACTTTTGTTATATTACATTACAAGCCAAGTAGACCATGGAGATCCTCTGGGGCAGGTGTCACCAAACTATGGCCCTCCAGTTGTTCAGGAACTACAATTCCCATCATGCCTTGTCATGTCTGCGAATGTCAGAATTTTACAATGCCTCATGGGACGTGTAGTTCCACAACAGCTGGAGATCCCTGCTCTGGGGTATAGAAGCTGCCTGCCCTGGAACCAGGTCACCTCCATCAACATCAATACTTGAAGATAATACCAGTGAGATACAACTACAGATTCAACGCCATTTTCAACTTTCCTCTATGGTGTTGCGATATGTCTGCAGGCCTGAAGAGGGCGCTGTGTCACTTAGTCAAGCTTACAGGAGCTTGTTGAGAATTAGGTTGTCCCGTCATGGGCTCCAGGTTGCCATCTTGGCCAACATGGTGTCATCTACTCCCATTTCTGTTCTTTATAAATATGACCCCAAGGAGGGGATAGTGTATTGATATCAGATTGATATGGAGATGTTTTTATATTTTTCTAGCCCTGATCAAAGGGGGTGCTTTTGGACCCCCAAAATGCTTTGGTTACTTTTTTTATTTTATTTTGTATTTGTCCCCTTGACTTTTATCAGAATAAAGTTGTATCTGGACTTCTTGGTGTGGCTCTTCAATTTCAATTTTTGGTACATAACACTACAAGCCAAGAAGACAGCGGAGATCCTCAGGGGTGTAGAAGCCGCCTGCCCAGGAACCAGGTCATTTACATCAACATTGGTATTCCAATGAGATACGGGTTCAGTGCTATTTTTCCACTTTCCTCCATGGTGTTGCAATATGTCTGCATGTCTGAAGAGGGAGATAGGCCCCTTTCTCAGGCTGGCAGGAGCTTGATGAAGACGAGTTTGTCCCCTGTCATGGGCTCCAGTCGGTCATCTTGGCCAACATGGTGTCCTCTACTCCAATTTTTCGCTTTCCTCCATAGCATTGCAAATTATCTACTAGACCTGCAGAGGGATCTAGTCCTTTCTCAGGCTGACAGGAGCTTGTTGAGGACGAGGTTGTCCCCTGTCATGGGCTCCAGTCGCTCATCATCGCCAACATGGTGTCATCTACTCCAATTTTTCCACTTTCCTCCATAGCTTTGCAAATTATCTACTAGACCTGCAGAGGGATCTAGTCCTTTCTCAGGCTGACAGGAGCTTGTTGAGGACGAGGTTGTCCCCTGTCATGGGCTCCAGTCGGTCACCTTGGCCACCATGGTATCATCTACTCCAATTTTCCCACTTTCCTCCATAGCATTCCAAATGATCTACTAGACCTGCAGAGGGACCTAGTCCTTCCTCAGGCTGACAGGAGCTTGTTGAGGACGAGGTTGTCCCCTGTCATGGGCTCCAGTCGCTCATCATCGCCAACATGGTGTCATCTACTCCAATTTTTCCACTTTCCTCCATAGCATTCCAAATGATCTACTAGACCTGCAGAGGGAGCTAGGCCCCTTTCTCAGGCTGGCAGGAGCTTGTTGAAGACGAGTTTGTCCCCTGTCATGGGCTCCAGTCGGTCACCTTGGCCAACATGGTGTTGTCTACTCCAATTTTCCCACTTTCCTCCATAGCATTGCAAATTATCTACTAGACTTGCAGAGGGAGCTAGGCCTTTCTCAGGCTGGCAGGAGCTTGTTGAGGATTAGTGTGGCCCCTGTCATGGGCTCCAGGCGGTAATCTTAGCCAACATGGTGTCATCTACCATTTTTTTGGTAATACTTCCTAAATCACACCCTAGGAAATTTTCTCGCACTTCCTGAGCAGTGACATAGAGGGTCGGCACACAATTTTAGTACTGTAATGGCAGTTAGTTTTTTTTATTGCTGTGGGTGCCCTCCTATCCTAGTGACCCCCTTCACTATATTTATTACCATGTTGTCGGAGGAACATCAATAACACACTAAACAAGGAGAAATCTCTCCAACAGAGCCCCAACGAGAGTTTTAGCGATGGAATGGCAGTTACACTTTCTTGCTGTGGGTGCCCTCCTGTCCTGGTGCTCCCGGTCTCCACAATTCTTACAAGGAAGCCACTAAGTCACTCAATGAGGAGAAATCTCCCCAACAGAGCCAGAGATAGCAATGAAAACCTAAAAGAGGTTACACTATATTGTCAAAAGTATTGAGACGCCTGCCTTTACACGCACCCCAAACTCCCTCATCCATGTCTTTATGGACCTTGCTTTGTGCACTGGTCCAAATCATTTGGTGGCGGGGAGATTATGGCGTGGGGTTGCTTTTCAGGGGTTGGGCTTGGCCCCTTAGTTCCAGTGATGGGAACTCTTAAGGCTTCAGCATACCAAGACATTTTGGACAATTTCATGCTCCCAACTTTGTAGGAACATAGATGAGTGGTGTTGGGGTGGAGGAACTTGACTGGCCTGCACAGAGTCCTGACCTCAACCCGATAGAACACCTTTGGGATGAATTAGAGGGCAGACTGCGAGCCAGGCCTTCTCATCCAACATCAGTGCCTGACCTCACAAATATGCTTCTGGAAGAATGGTCAAACATTCCCATAGACACATTCCTAAACCTTGTGGACAGCCTTCCCAGAAGAGTTGAAGCTGTTATAGCTGCAAAGGGTGGGCCAACTCAATATTGAACCCTACGGACTAAGACTGGGATGCCATTAAAGTTCATGTGTGTGTAAAGGCAGGCGTACCAATACTTTTGACAATATAGTATATATATATATATAAAAATGGAAAATAAAATGGTAAAAGCTCAGTTTCTTTAAATCACACCGGGAGTGACAACCAATTAAAGGCACACAACACAAATGTGGCTTCAGATATCTAAATTCAATTTAACAGAACATTGAAATCCACAGCTCACCTTAGAAATGATGGGATTTCGGCTCATTACACAGACTAACCAGGAGGCCACCAGCTGATGTTGGTCAACATCTACTATGTTGAGGTAGATGAATCTGCTGCCGGCTTTGTTGGGGCGCACAGCAATGTGAAGGTCTTGGATGCCGTTGGTGGGAGCACAAACACGTCACTGGGATCCACCTATACACCAAACAAAGGGTTAAAACTGAATTCCGGGGAGATAATAAAATACACCAGTCAACACAACTAAATGTTACATTCCAGCCACCCACAGCAGAGCAGGAGTGGGAGGAGCAGCACTAAGAGCCAATCAGTATGTACTGACAGGTGGTGGGTGGAGAGAGCAGTGAGCAGAGATGACTTTTCTGTATATTCTTAATATGTATTAGTACAGGTATTTATTTAGTGCCGACAGTTTACACAGTGCTTTACATTTTGTACATTCATATCAGTCTCTATCCTCGGGAGCTTACAATCTAAGGTCCTTATCTCACATACAAACACATTCTAATGACCCCCACTTCAAGGGTCATTTAGGATTTAAATTTTGAGTTTATTTATTACGGGTATTTATATAGTGCTGACAATTTACACAGTATGTTACATATACTGTATACTATACATTCACGTCGGTCTCTGCCCCTAAGGAGCTTACAATCTAAGGCCCCTAACTCACATTCTAGGGCCAATTTAGACAGGAGCCATTTAACCTCCCAGCATGTCTTTGGAGTGTGCGAGGAAACCGGAGTAAGTGAGATGGAGTTCAAAAGTCAGTAGTAAGGCATACTCTCCCACGCCAAGGGTAATGGACCAGGCGAGGGGACAGGGCTTTCCCTTTAACTGCTCTATTACCCCTAGGTTAGGGAGAGTATGCCTTACTACTGACCTCTGAACTCTGCTTGACTCACTACTGACACCAATGATGGGACACTTTCCTTCCTACTGACACCAGTGATGAGGCACTATTACTTCCACTGACACCAATGATGGGACAATATTCCTCCCACTGACACCAATGATGGGGCACTATTCCTCCCACTGACACCAATGATGTGGCACTATTCCTCCGACTGATACCAATGATGGGGCACTATTCTGCCCGATGACACCAATGATGGGGCACTATTCCTCCTACTGACACCAGTGATGAGACACTATTCCTCCCACTGACACCAATGATGAGACACTATTGATCCCACTGACACCAATGATGAGACACTATTCCTCCCACTGACACCAGTGATGAGACACTATTCCTCCCACTGACCCCAATGATGGGACACTATTCCTCCTACTGACATCAATGATGAGGTACTATTCCTTCCACTGACACCAATGATGGGGCACTATTCCTCCCACTGACACCAATGATGAGGTACTATTCCTCCCACTGACACCAATGATGAGGTACTATTCCTCCCACTGACACCAATGATGGGGCACTATTCCTCCCACTGACACCAGTGATGGGCCACTATCCCTCCCACTGACACCAATGATGGGACACTATCCCTCCCATTGACACCAATGATGGGACACTATCCCTCCCACTGACACCAATGATGGGACACTATTCCTCCCACTGACACCAATGATGGGACACTATTCCTCCCACTGACACCAATGATGGGACGCTATTCCTCCCACTGACACCAATGATGGGGCGCTATTCCTCCCACTGACACCAATGATGGGGCGCTATTCCTCCTACTGACACCAATGATGAGGTACTATTCCTTCCACTGACACCAATGATGGGGCACTATTCCTCCCACTGACACCAATGATGAGGTACTATTCCTCCCACTGACACCAATGATGGGGCACTATTCCTCCCACTGATACCAGTGATGGGCCACTATCCCTCCCATTGACACCAATGATGGGACACTATCCCTCCCACTAACACCAATGATGGGACACTATACCTCCCACTGACACCAATGATGGGGTGCTATTCCTCCCACTGAAACCAATGATGAGACACTATCCCTCCCACTGACACCAATGATGAGACACTATCCCTCCCACTGACACCAATGATGGGACACTATCCCTCCCACTGACACCAATGATGGGACACTATTCCTCCCACTGACACCAATGATGGGACACTATTCCTCCCACTGACACCAATGATGGGACACTATTCCTCCCACTGACACCAATGATGGGACACTATTCCTCCCACTGACACCAATGATGGGACACTATTCCTCCCACTGACACCAATGATGGGGCACTATTCCTCCCACTGACACCAATGATGGGGCACTATTCCTCCCACTGACACCAATGATGGGGCACTATTCCTCCAACTGACACCAATGATGGGGCGCTATTCCTCCCACTGACACCAATGATGGGACACTATTCCTCCCACTGACACCAATGATGGGGCACTATTCCTCCAACTGACACCAATGATGGGGCGCTATTCCTCCCACTGACACCAATGATGGGACACTATTCCTCCCACTGACACCAATGATGGGGCACTATTCCTCCAACTGACACCAATGATGGGGCACTATTCCTCCCACTGACACCAATGATGGGACACTATTCCTCCAACTGATACCAATGATGGGGCGCTATTCCTCCCACTGACACCAATGATGGGACACTATTCCTCCAACTGATACCAATGATGGGGCGCTATTCCTCCCACTGACACCAATGATGGGGCACTATTCCTCCCACTGATACCAATGATGGGACACTATTCCTCCCACTGACACCAATGATAAGGGTTCTTTTACTTCCATTAGTCATAGGCCCTTTGTTTAGAGAGTTTGGAGGCCTCTGGTTTACAACAATACAGAAGAATAGGATACGTGGAAATATAACAATAGGGACAGTTAGGTGAAGAAGTTACTCTCGGCAGACGGGCCCGATGTCCCTTTTGGTGCAATGTGTAATTGGGGTAAAGTATAACACTGACCTTCAGTTCATGCGGGTGAGACGCGTACGCTCTGACTTTCCGCACCGCTTACGTCCCTCGAAGGACCAGAGACATTTGTGTGAGCTGACCGGTTACACAGCTGAGGTCCACCCTTTTCAGGGAATGGACGTAGATCTGCCAGATTTGGATTGGAGCCGCCAGCCATCGGTCCCTGTGCCAATATTAGGAGATAACAGGAATTAATCACATATATCAATAATAATGTCACAATGTCCCTACTCCCATACATTAGAGTAGGACCATCACTGCAGAGGCAGCATGAGTGATTAGAAGCTTCTATATAAATTGATTATAATGTAAATCAACTGAAACTTCTATTTAGTGAAGAGACATAAATGGGTTTTATTAGGAGTATCCTTTGCTGGCTCGCAGGGCCTAGTGATGGGGATTTTGTTTTAGTGGCATGTGACGATAAACTGTATAAAATGGTTTTTAGCCGCAGCGGCCGCCGCACACACAGTCTGCACCTCCCAAAACACTGAAGTGACACAGGAGAGGGGCTCCCAATACCACACAGCGCCAGCAGTGCAATAAAAAAGATCCCCGCAGGGATCGCATCAGGGAGCCCCACAAACGCACAGACAAGAGGGGGGACACAGCAACACAGGACTGCCACCCCAGACAGAGGCCCCACACAGAAAAGTACTTACCTGTACCGGATGGCATGGGGTGCCTCTATGACACGAAAAGCCTCTGTCCTCAGATGACAGGGAATGCCATCAGCCAAAACGCAGGACACTGCAGCACCTAACCGCATAAGTGTCCAGTGAGGTAGCCACCTCACAGGCTGCATCCCTGCTGCGAACAGGGATGGGTCGTTCATAGTGCCAGGGCGAACCATAGCCGAACGCTCGATGGCGGGCTGGGGATCCCTCTGACCCTCTGCCCTGGAGAGCCAGGGCGGCCAGTCCGATTCCCAGCTTCTCATAATCCATCTTCATCCGAAGATCCGACTAAAACTAAAGCTGACAAAATAAACAGCTAGTAAAGCAAAGGAAAAACTGACATTCTTGCAAATAAAAATCAAAAGAAAAGATTAGAAGGCTGAGACTGTAGCCCCAGCACAGGGAAGCCTATCTACTCCTAACGCTAGGCAGAGACAAACTGAGTTGGGATGGCTTACTGCAGGGGGGCATTGACCAGTGGGACAGCCCCCATGGGTGTGTCTATGCTAAAAGCTTTTGTTTCTAACAAGTCTTATGCCTAGCTACTCCTGCGGAGCGGAAGTCAATACCCATTGGTGAAGACTATATGAGGGGCGGCGACTGTCGGAGGACGTAAGAGAAAATAGGAGGATTTACGGACATGCGGAACGCCCGTGTGAAAGGGCCCAAAGGCATAATGAGCTAGTATGCATCGCATACTAGCTCTTTATGAATTACTTACCTTAGACTGAAGCCCCGACACGGACCCCCGGACACCGCTGTGGGAGCTGACATGATCCCTCTGCGTCTCTTCCGGGTTCGGCAGCTCCGGCGCTGTGATTGGCAGGAGCCGCGATGACGTCACTCCCGTGCATGTGCGCGGGAGTCATTTTCCGGCAAGCTCCCAGCAAGGAAAGCTGAAGGTCCTCCGGACCTTCAGAGCGCATGCGCTGCTCGCGTGGGCGGCTGCATGCAGTGCAAATATCTCCTAAACCCTGCCGGTTTAGGAGATATTAATTGTACCTACAGGTAAGCCTTATTATAGGCTTCCCTGTAGTTAAAAGTGGAAAAAAGCGGGATACTACCGCTTTAAGGGGAAAATCCTTCTGGTCCAGAATCCAGAACTGGTCTGATCTGGAAATTGCAGACCGAATTTAGCGCTACAATTTTCCGTGAAACGCACGCTCTGTAGACAAAAAAAAAAAAAATTAAGAAAATGACATCATATGGACAAAATCAGAAATGATACAATAAAAAATAAATAAATAAATGTTCAAAAGGGCAAAAAAACACAGCGCTAGAGTAAAAAAACTGCTAGCACTTAGAGCAAAGATACATTCCAAATATACACGGACCAATAGTGAAGCGCAAAAAAAAAAAAAAAAAGACACAATAAATACTGTATCACAAAATAAATGCATACAAATAAATTAAACATTTATAGATTTTTTTCTCCCTTATTATTCCTGCCAGTAACACACTTCCTGTCTTAGACCTCGTTCACACTTGACCCACCTAAAAGTCGCACGACTTTGATGCGACTTGAAGAAATGCCTGTGTGATATTGAGGTCTATGGACTACTTTGAAGTCGCCGCAACTTGAAGTGGCACAGATATGAATGGCACTCGTTGGAAATCATGGAGTAGAACTTGTCATGCGACTTTGCAGTCCCAAGCCTGAGGACAAGTCGCACAATTGTGAAAGGGGCCTTACAAGGTCTCTAACATCCACCAGCTCTGTGATGTCATCATGGAGGAGGGGAAGAGGACTCCAGTGACAACCTGTGAAGCTCTGGTGAACTCCATGCCCAAGAGGGTTAAGGCAGTGCTGGAAAACAATGGTGGCCACACAAAATATTGATAATTAGGGCCCAATTTGGACATTGTCACTTAGGGGTGTACTCACTTTTGCTGCCAGCGGTTTAGACATTAATGGCTGTGTGTTGAGTAAATTTACACTGTTATACAAGCTGTACACTCACTACTTTACATTGTAGCAAAGTGTCATTTCTTCAGTGTTGTCACAT
>NW_028119823.1:0-93973 GCF_965119305.1 Pelophylax lessonae
AACCATCACCCTTTCCTATCACTAAACCTATCCCTTACCCCAACCATACCCTAACCAACCCTACCCACACCCAACCCTATCCCTAACACTATCCCTAACCCCAACCTTATCCTATCCTAACCTTTCAACTTATCCCTAATACCCCCTTTAACCCAATCCCTAACCCCAACCCTATTCCCTAACCCTAACTCTAACCCCTATCCTAAACCCCAACCCTTTCCCTAACCCTATCCCTAACCCTATCCCTAACCTTTATCCCTAACTCTAACCCTAATCCCTCCTATCCCTAATTCTAACCCTAACCCCATCCCTAACCCTATCCCTAACCCCACCACTAACCCTAACCCCATCCCTAACCCTATCCCTAACCCAATCCCTATCCCTAACACTTACCCTATCCCTAAACCCAACCCTATCCCTAACACTATCCCTAACCCTGTCCTTCACCCTAATCCTATCCCTAACCCTAAACCTAACCCTAACCTAACCCTAATCCTAACCCTATCCCTAACCTTAACCCTAACCCTATCCCTAAAAATAACCCTAACCCCAACCCTATCCCTAATCCTTACCCTAACCCTATCCCTATCCCTAACCCCAACCCTAAACCCTATTCCTAATCTTTAACCCTAACCCTATCCCTAATCCTAACCCCAACCCTATCCCTAACTCTAACCCTATCCCTAATCCTAACAAGAACTCTAACCCTAACCCTATCCCTAATCCTAATCATTACCCTAACTCAAACGCTATCCCTATCCTTAACCCTAACCCTATGCCTAACCCTTACTCTATCATTAATCCTAACCCTAACCCCAACCCTATCCCTAACCCTATCCCTAACCCTGACCCTAACCCTATCCCTAATCCTAACCCTATATCTAACCCCAACCATAACCCTAAACCCAACCCTATCCCTAACCCTAAACCTAACCCTATCCCTAATCCTAACCCAAACCTTATCCCTAATCCTAACCCCATCCCTAACCCTAACCCAATCCCTAACCCCAACCCTATCCCTAACTCTAACCCTAACCCTATCCCTAACCCCCAACCCTTTCCCTAACCCTAACCTTATCCCTAACTGTAACCCTAATCCCTATCCCTAATTCTAACCCTAACCCCACCCCTTACCCTAACCCCAACCCTATCCCTTACCCCATCCCTAACCCTAACCCTAACCCCATCCCTAACGCTTTCCCTATCCCTAACCTTAACCATATCACTAACCCTAATCCTAACCCCAACCCTATCCCTAACCCTATCCTTAACCCTAACCCTAACCCTAATCCTAATCCTAAACCTATCCCTAATCCTAACCCCAACCCTATCCTATCCCTAACCCTAACCCTATCCCTAACCCTTACCCTATCCTTAACCCTAACCCTATCCTTAACCCATACCCCAATCCTGACCCTAACCCCGACCCCAACCTTAAACCTAACCTTAACCCTAAACCTATCCCAAACCCTAACCCTAACTGCAACCCTATCCATAACCCTATCCCTAACCCTAACCCTAATCCTAACCCTATCCTTAATCCTTACCCTAACCCTATCCCTAACCCTAAACCCAACCCTATCCCTAATAGGGATGATCGAACTTTTGAAAAGTTTGGTTCGACCAGAACACACGAATTTCAGGAAAGTTCGGTTCGGATTCCAGAACCCCATTAAAATCAATGGGACCCGAACTTCTGGAATCAAAAAAACCCATTTTGAAGCCCTAAAACCCAATAAATGCCCCTAAAAAGTGCCTAGGGTTCTGGGTCATGCCCCAGGGACTATTAATCACACAAAAAAAGTTCTTAAAAATTGTCGTTTTTGATAGAGAGCCAATTATTGAAAAAATTAAAAAAAAAAAAAAAAAAGAGATTTCTTTGCATTTAGTGTCTAAGGGGTCTAAAGGGTGTACCTGTGAAGTTTCAGCTCTGTAGCATGTCCAGAACCAGGATTATAGCATACCAAACCTTCAAAAATGACTTTTTTGCTTAACCGCACCTTTCTTTTGCTCCTAATCAACGTCACAGCCAATGTGTATGATGGGGACATAATGCAGAGCACTGGGAACAAGATTAGAGTTTTTTTTGGAAAAAGGTGCTGTCTCTTTAAATGTGCATATAATTAACGGGTGTATTTCCACAATGGGGCTATTATTACCAAATGTTTTCAAGAAGTCCAAAGATGTATGTAATTGCACTTTATTTCATGTAAAATGGTGTTTGGTGCACTTTAACTTGAATTCTCACAAGAAACAGACATATATGCACGGATACATTGAGGGTTAGGGTTAGGGGTAGGGGCCACAATGTAGTGCAGAGTGAACAAGATTAGAGATGTTTTGGATGAATACTGTTGTCTCTTGACTTTGAATAGAAGTAAAGGATGCTTAAAAATTGGGCCTTTGGTGGTGCCGACGATGCCTTGACACCATATCCCTATGAAAGTGCTGGTAATGAAGGCAATAATTGCCTTTGTAAGGAAAAAAATTACAATGATATGCATCTGTGTGACAGGTGCGCAAAAATTGTTGTTTGGGTGTTGGCAGAGCCATACCACTGTAAGCCCAAAGAGCTGGTGTTGAAGAAGGCGTAAAAATTATGAAGGTGTGCACCTGTGGAACAGGTTCGCAAACATGGTAGTTTTTGTTTAGCATAGCCTCCCCACCTTAACCCCAAAGAGCTGGTGTTGAAGGAGGCCCAAAAATTGTAAAGGTGTGCACCTGTGGAACAGGTTCGCAAACATGGTAGTTTTTGTTTAGCATAGCCTCCCCACCTTAACCCCAAAGAGCTGGTGTTGAAGGAGGCCCAAAAATTGTAAAGGTGTGCACCTGTGGAACAGGTTCGCAAACATGGTAGTTTTTGTTAAGCATAGCCTCCCCACCTTAACCCCAAAGAGCTGGTGTTGAAGGAGGCCCAAAAATTGTAAAGGTGTGCACCTGTGGAACAGGTTCGCAAACATGGTAGTTTGTGTTTAGCATAGCCTCCCCACCCTAACCCCAAAGAGCTGGTGTTGAAGGAGGCCCAAAAATTGTAAAGGTGTGCACCTGTGGAACAGGTTCGCAAACATGGTAGTTTTTGTTTAGCATAGCCTCCCCACCTTAACCCCAAAGAGCTGGTGTTGAAGGAGGCCCAAAAATTGTAAAGGTGTGCACCTGTGGAACAGGTGCGCAAACATGGTAGTTTTTTTTATAACCAAAATGAGGTTCTGTGAACGTAAAGAGAATGAGAGGAGGGTTTGAGGGTGGCACCATGGTCCAGGCTTAAACTGAGGCTCAGCTGCCACATCACAACGATAGCCTAGTCTACAAGGTCTGCATCAGGTGCATCAAAGCTTGATATCCACGACTGATTCATTTTAATGAATGTCAAACGGTCAACTGAGTCGGTGGAGAGTCTCTTTCGATGGTCTGTGACGAATCCTCCTGCTGCGCTGAATGCCCGTTCCGATAGGACACTGGAAGCAGGGCAGGCCAACAACTCCATGGCATACTGGGCCAGTTCTGGCCAGTGGTCTAATCTTAAGACCCAGTATGCCAGTGGATCGGCATCGTCACATGAAAAGCCCTCTGTGTCACTTTGTGCCCTCACGTAATCGTCCACCATGTGATGCAGACGCTGTCGATGCGATGTGGCAGCTGAGAGGCCTGGGCGGTGAGGACTAAAAAAAGACCGAAAGGCATCCGTCAACCGCACGCCTTCTCCAACGCTCCTCTCGTGACCACCAGTAGAATCCATGGTAGGTTGTCCCCGCCCCTACACCCTACGGGAGTCGGGGAACGTGTTCACCAGAATCCTCTTGAGACTGTCCTCAAGGGATTTGATCCTGTGGACTCTCTGGGTGGATGGGAAAAGCTCCGAGACTTTAGACTTGTACCGGGGGTCAAGTAGGGTGGCCAACCAATAGTGGTTAGTCTCTTTAATGGCCTTGATTCTGGGGTCCTTTCGCAGGCTCTGAAGCATGATGTTTCCCATGCGTCGCAAATTAGCGAAGGCCTGAGAAGCTGACTCCTTGGGGTCACTCAAAACGACATTATCTTGAACGGGCTCCTCCTCCTCCCAGCCACGCACTACTCCAAAGTGTCCCGAGGGAGTCAAACTAGGCCTTGCAGATTGCCGCATGTCTTCCTCCTCCTCCTCCTCAAACCCTGCAAAAGTTCCCGCAGAATCATCCTCCTGCTCCTCCTCTTCCACCCCTGGATCCTGCTCGGGCCTCTGGGAGCTAGGCATAATGGGGTCAGGATTCTCAGGATAAAGGGGGCCTTGAGAGGCAAGGAAGTCCTCCTCTTCCTCCTGCTGCTCTGCCTCCAGTGCCCTGTCCATAATGCCACGCAGAGTGTGCTCCAACAAAAACAGTACCGGTAGGGTGTCACTGATGCATGCGCTGTCCCGGCTGAGCATCCTTGTGGCCTCCTCAAATGGCGAGAGGACAGCGCATGCATCCTTAATCAAAAGCCACTGCCGTGGTGAAAAGAAGCCCAGGCGCGCAGAGCCAGTGCTGGTGCCGTACTCACATAGGTATTCATTGAGGGCCCTCTGCTGCGTGTACAGGCGCTGCAGCATAGCCAAGGTGGAGTTCCAGCGGGTGGGCATGTCACAGATGAGGGGGTGTACCGGCAGGTGAAACTCGCGCTGCACTTTGGCCAAACGTGCAGTGGCACTGTACGACCGCCTGAAGTGACTGCACACCCTTCTTGCCATCCTTAGCACATCCTGCATTCCCGGGTACGAGTTCAAAAAACGCTGTACCACGAAATTCAGGACATGCGCCAGGCATGGCACATGGATTAACTTTCCCTGACGAAGGGCGGCCAGGAGGTTTGACCCATTATCAGTAACCACCATCCCTGGCTGCAGCTGGCGTGGTGTCAACCACCTCTGGGCCTGTGCCTGCAGAGCCCCAAGAATCTGAGGGGCAGTGTGCTGCCTGTCCCCTAGACACACAAGCTGCAGCACTGCGTGACACCTTTTGGCCTGAGACATAGAATAGCCCTTTGAACGTTTACGTGGTACCTCATCATATTCAAAGGACAATTCTGCAGAGGAGGGCATGGAGGAGGTAGAGGAGGAGGAGCAGGAGGGTGTAGAAGTGATCGATCTACCCGGATCAGCGACACCACCAGCTGTTTGCAGACGTGGGGGCAACACTGGCTGCAGCACCGAGCCCTGGCTACAATCCCTTCCGCTGGCAAGCAGTGTCACCCAGTGAGCAGTGACAGAAATGTACTGTCCCTGCCCATGTTTGCTTGACCAAGTGTCAGCCGTCAAGTGTATCTTACGGCTGACTGACTTGGCCAGGGACGACACTACATTGCCTTCCACATGTTGGTATAGGGATGGCAGGGCCTTACGGGCAAAGTAATGCCGACTTGGCACCTGCCACTGTGGAACTGCACATTTTGCGAAGTCACGGAAGGGAGCAGACTCTACCAGGTTAAAAGGTAATAGTTGCAGAGCCAGTAGTTTAGCCAAACTACTGTTTAGACGCTGGGCATGTGGGTGGCGGGGAGTATACATTTTTTTTCGTTCCAGCATGTGTGGAATCGAAATTTGGCGTCTAGATGTTACAGCTGGTGGTGTGCTGGAGGTAGATGCGACACTGCGTGCTATATCATCATCCCTGTCAGTGGAGGCTGCCAACAGGTGACGAGTGACTATAGCAGGGCCAGGAACAGACTGATGTGCAGGTGGAGCAGGTGGAGCATGAGGAGGAGCGCGAGGAGGACTAGGAGGCCGACTGACCGATCTTTGGCCCTTTTGTGGGTTCTTTAAATGCTCCTGCCAACGGGCCGAGTGGTGGGTTGTCAAATGCCTGTTTAGGCAGCTTGTACCCAGGTGGTTGACATTTCTGCCACGTTTTATACCCTTCTTACAAATCTTGCAGATCGCAACTGTTTTGTCTGCATGGGATGTCTCAAAAAGTCCCAGCAAGATGAGGTGTGTATAGTGGCCCGGGAGACAACAGGTGCGGCCTTAGATGGAGCGGGCCGTCTGCTCTCCCCTCTTGCTTGCTCTGCCTCCTCCTCAACCTCAGACCCAACATCTGACTCCATCAAAGACTGAGCATCAGGCCTGGCCTGGGAGACAACAGGCGCGGCCTTAGATGGAGCGGGCCGTCTGCTCTCCCCTCTTGTTTGCTCTGCCTCCTCCTCAACCTCAGACCCAACATCTGACTCCATCAAAGACTGAGCATCAGGCCTGGCCCGGGAGACAACAGGTGTGGCCTTAGATGGAGCGGGCCGTCTGCTCTCCCCTCTTGTTTGCTCTGCCTCCTCCTCAAACTCAGACCCAACATCAGACTCCATAAAGGACTGAGCATCAGGCTGGAGTAGATGGCCGACACTGTGGTCAAACAGCTCAGCTGACTCCTCTTTAATGTCTGAAGTTGGGTCTAAGGGAGGACGTGAGGTGGACATGGACTCATCTGTATTTGTTCTGACAACTGCAGAAGACTGACCACTTTTCTCTGCCTGGGTCACTGTAGTTGCAGATGATGCCGATGATGAGGGTTTGGTCATATAGTCCACCACCTCCTGTACATACTGTGGACGTATAGCTTGGCCACTGCCGGAGAACAATCCAAATGGTGGCCTGGCTGAGGACTGACCACCACGTCCACCCCTGCCTCTAGACACCCTAGAAGCTGTGCCCCTTTCCGCAGCAGGGCCACGTATGCCTTTTCTTGGTCTACCAGGCATATTTGTCACTGATGCGTTGGCAACTGTGTGCGTTGAAAAACGCACACTGCTATGCGACCCACAGTTGTCGCTGGATACAGCACAGCAGATGCGTGTCACGCACAGTTGCAAAGGCTTTTGCACAGTGGACCTAACGCTTTGAACAACAGGTGTTAAGTTGTCACTGATGCGTTGGCAACTGTGTGCGGTGAAAAACGCACACTGCTATGCGACCCACAGTTGTCGCTGGATACAGCACAGCAGATGCGTGTCACGCACAGTAGCAAAGCCTTTTGCACAGTGGACCTAACGCTTTGAACAACAGGCGTTAGGTTGTCACTGATGCGTTGGCAACTGTGTGCGGTGAAAAAGGCACACTGCTATGCGACCCACAGTTGTCGCTGGATACAGCACAGCAGATGCGTGTCACGCACAGTTGCAAAGGCTTTTGTACAGTGCACCTAACGCTTTGAACAACAGGCGTTAAGTTGTCACTGTATTTTGCTGCCTAGCAAGCACGTATACCTGCTGTGATACAGCAGCACTGTGCAACGTGCTCACTAAACAGAACCCTCACACTTTCCCTACAGAAACTCAATTATTAAATATAACTAATGTAGTACAAAGTTCCCTAACGACACTAGATATCCCTTTCCACTAAATAGAAAGCTCCATACAGCAGAAGACTGACACTGTCCCTTAAGTTTTTTTTTTTTGTAACTCTAAGAACCAGCACAATCGCTGTATCTAACTACACTGGCTGTAAGCTAAATACAATTCTGCTATATGGAGCTTTAGAACCACTAGATATGTAGAAAATGTAGTGTAGCAAAGCAGGAGTCAGAGAACTGCTTCAACTCTCTTCAACAGGCTCTGGATCACTGTGCTAGGGGTTAGGCGGGGCCATCTTATATAGTGTGGGGCGTATTCACTCCTGATTGGCCTCTGGTCCCCGTAGTCACTCCAATCACGTTCCTAGGAGACTCCTGCCCCCTCATTGGCTTTTGCAGACGTTTCTGGGCCAATCACGGGCTTTTAAAGCCCAGTTCCTGTCCCAGTGCATTTTGGGCGGTTCTGGTGGCCGAATACCGAACTTTTACCGCAAAAAGTTTGGTATTCGGCCGAATATCGAACATCCAATGTTCGGGTCGAACCAATGGTCGACCTGAACCGTTCGATCATCCTTAATCCCTAACCCTATCCTTAACCCTAACACTAACCCCCACCCTGACCCTAACCCCGACCAAAACCCTAACACTATCCCTAACCCCTATCCCTAACCTTAACCCTAACCCTATCCCAAACCCTAACCCTAACCGCAACCCTATCAATAACCCTATCCCTAACCCTATCCCTAACCCTAACCCTATCCCTAATCCTATCCCTAACCCTATCCCTAATCCTAACTCTATCCCTAACCCTTTCCCTAACCCTTACTCTATCCCTAACCCCAACCCTATCCTCAACCCTATCCCAAACCCTAACCCTATCCCTAATCCTATCCCTAACCCTATCCCTAATCCTAACTCTATCCCTAACCCTTTCCCTAACCCTTACCCTATCCCTAACCCCAACCCTATCCCTAACCCTATCCCCAACCCTGTCCTTCACCCTAACCCTATACCTAACCCTATCCCTAAAACTAACCCTTTCCCTAACCCTAACCCCAACCCTATTTCTAACGCTAACCTTATCCCTAACCCTATCCCTAATCCTAACCCTATCTTTAACCTTAACCCTAACCCTATCCCTAACCCTAACCCCAACCCTATCCCTAATCCTAACCCTATCCCTAATTGTTACCTTAACCCTAACCCCAACCCTAACATTATCCCTAAACCTAACCTAACCCTAAACATATCCCTAAGCCTAACCCAAACCCTATCCCTAATGCTAACCCTAACACTATCCCTAACCCTAACCCCAACCCTATCCCTAACCCTAACGCTAACCCTTACCCTATACCCTAACCTAATCATAACCCTAACCCCAACCCTATCCCTAATCCTAACCCCAACCCTAACAAGAACGCTAACCCTTACCCTATCCCTAACGCTAACCCCAACGCTATCCCTAATCCTAACCCTATCCCTAATCCTTACCCTAGCCCTATCATTAATCCTAACCCTATCCCTGACCCTAACCCTATCCCTAATCCTAACCCTAACTCTAACCATAACCCTAAACCCAACCTTATCCCAAACCCTAACCCTAATCCTAACCCTAAACTTATCCCTAATCCTAACCCTATCCCTAACCCTAACCCAAACCCTTTCCCAAACCCCAACCCTATCCCTAACCCTAACTCTAACCCCCAACCCTTTCCCTTACCCTAACCCTATCCCTAACCCTAACTCTATCCCTAACCCCATCCCTAACCCTATCTCTAACCCTAACCCCATCCCTAACCCTATCCCTAACCTTAACCATATCACTAACCCTAATCCTAACCCCAACCCTAACCCTATCCCTAACCCTAATCCTATCCCTAATCCTAACCCCAACCCTATCCCTAACCCTATTCCTATCCCTAACCCTATCCCTAACCCTTTCCCTGTCACTAACCCTATCCCTTACCCCAACCCTATCCCTAACACTATCCCTATCCCTAACCCTATCCCTATCCCTAATCATAACCCTAATCCTAACCCTACTCCTAACCCAATCCCTAACCCCAACCCTTTCCCTAATACCCAACCCTATCCCTAACCCTAACTCTAACCCTAACCCTATCCTAAACCCCCAACCCTTTCCCTAACCCTAACCTTATCCCTAACTCTAACCCTAATCCCTATCCCTAATTCTAACCCTAACCCCAACCCTAACCCTATCCCTAACCCCACCCCTAACCCTAACCCAATCCCTAACCCTATCCCTAACCCCATCCCTATCCCTAACCCTTACCCTAACCCTATCCCTAACCCTGTCCTTCACCCTAATCCTATCCCTAACCCTAACCTAACCCTAAACCTATCCCTAACCTTAACCCTAACCCTATCCCTAAAAATAACCCTAGCCCCAACCCTATCCCTAATCCTTACCCTATCCCTAACCCCAACCCTAAACCCTAACCCTATCCCTAATCCTAACCATAACCCTAACCCCAACCCTATCCCTAATCCTAACCCCAACCCTAACAAGAACTCTAACCCTAACCCTATCCCTAATCCTAACCATTACCCTAACTCTAACCCTATCCCTAACCTTAACCCTATGCCTAACCCTTACTCTATCTTTAATCCTAACCCTAACCCCAACCCTATCCCTATCCCTAACCCTGACCCTAACCCTATCCCTAATCCTAACCCTATCCACCCTAAACCCAACCCTATCCCTAACCTTAACCCTAACCCTAACCCTAATCCTAACCCTAACCCCAACCCCAACCCTATCCCTAACCCTGTCCTTCACCCTAATCCTATCCCTAACCCTAAACCTAACCCTATCCCTAACCTTAACCCTAACCCTATCCCTAAAAATAACCCTAACCCCAACCCTATCCCTAATCCTTACCCTAACCCTATCCCTAACCCCAACCCTAAACCCTAACCCTAACCATAACCCTAACCCCAACCCTATCCCTAATCCTAACCCCAACCCTATCCCTAACTCTAACAAGAACTCTAACCCTATCCCTAATTCTAACCATTACCCTAACTCTAACCCTATCCCTAACCTTAACCCTAACCCTATGCCTAACCCTTACTCTATCATTAATCCTAACCCTATCCCTAGCCCTATCCCTAACCCTGACCCTAACCCTAATCCTAACCCTATCCCTAACCCCAACCATAACCCTAAACCCAACCCTATCCCTAACCCTAACCCAAACCTTATCCCTAATCCTAACCCTAACCCAATCCCTAACCCTTACCCCAACCCTTTCCCTAACCCCAACCCTATCCCTAACTCTAACCCTATCCCTAACCCCCAACCTTTTCCCTAACCCTAATCTTATCCCTAACTCTAACCCTAACCCCACCCCTTACCCTATCCCTAACCCTAACCCTAACCCCATCCCTAACGCTATCCCTATCCCTAACCTTAACCATATCACTAACCCTAATTCTAACCCTAACCCCAACCCTATCCCCAATTCTATCATTAACCCTAACCCTAATCCTAACCCTATCCCTATCCCTAATCCTAACCCCAACCCTATCCCTAACCCTATCCTTAACCCTAACCCTATCCCTATCCCTAACCCCAACCCTATCCCTATCGCTAACCCTATCCTTTACCCCAACCATAACCCTAAACCCAACCCTATCCCTAACCCCAACCCTAACACTATCCCTATCACTAACCCTATCCCTAACCCCAACCCTAACCCTATGCCTAACCCTATCCCTAATCCTAACCCTAACCCCATCCCTAACCCTATCCCTATCCCTAACCTCAACCATAAACCCAACCCTAACCCTATCCCTACCCCTAACCCTAATCCTAACCCTTAACCAAAACCCTAACCCTATCCCTAATAGGGATGATCGAACTTTTGAAAAGTTCGGTTCGACCAGAACACCCGAATTTCCCGAAAGTTTGGTTCGGATTCCCGGACCCCATTGAAATCAATAGGACCCGAACTTCGGGAATCAAAAAACACCATTTTGAAGCCCTAAAACCTAATAGATGCCCCTAAAAAGTGCTTAGGGTTCTGGGTCATGCCCCAGGGACTATGAATCAGGCAAAAAAAAGTTCTTAAAAATTGTCGTTTTTGATTGAGAGCCAATTATTGAAAAGATTATTGAAAAAAAAAATGAGATTTCTTTGGATTTAGTTTCTGGGGGCTCTAAAAAAGTGTACATGTGAAGTTTCAGCTCTGTAGCATGTACAGAACCAGAATTATAGCATGCCAAACCTTCAAAAATGACTTTTTTGCTTAGCGGTGTCTTTCTTTTGCTCCTAATCAACTGCACTGCCAATGTGTATGATGGGGACATAATGCAGTGCACTGGGAACAAGAGTTTTTTTTTTTTGGAAAAAGGTGCTGTCTCTTTAAATGTGGATATAATTAACGGGTGTATTTTCACAATGGGGCTATTATTACCAAATGTTTTCAAGAAGTCAAAAGATGTATGTAGATGCAATTTATTTCATGTAAAATGGTGTTTGGTGCACTTTAACTTGAATTCTCACAGGAAACAGACATATATGCACGGGTACATTGAGGGTTAGGGGTAGGGGCCACAATGTAGTGCAGAGTGAACAAGATTAGAGAGGTTTTGGATGAATACTGTTGTCTCTTGACTTTGAATAGAAGTAAAGGATGCTTAAAAATTGGGCCTTTGGTGGTGCCGACGATGCCTTGACACCATAACCCTATGAAAGTGCTGGTCCTGTAGGCAATAATTGCCTTTGTGAGGAAAAAAAAAATTGCAATGATATGCATCTGTGAAACAGGTGCGCAAAAATTGTTGTTTGGGTGTTGGCGGAGCCATACCACTGTATGCCAAAAGAGCTGGTGTTGAAGTAGGTGAAAAAATTAAGATGTGTACCTGTGGATCAGGTGAGCAAACATTGGGTTTACGGTGGGGAGGCTCCGCCAACACCCAAAACACAAAGAGCTGGTTTTGAAGAAGGCGTAAAAATTATGAAGATGCGTACCTGTGGAACAGGTGCGCAAACATGGTATCTTTGGTGTTGGCGGAGCCTCCCCACCGTAAGCCCAAAGAGCTGGTGTTGCAGAAGGCCAAAAAATTATGAAGGTGTGCACCTGTGGAACAGGTGCGCAAACATGGTATTTTTGGTGTTGGCGGAGCCTCCCCACCATAAGCCCAAAGAGCTGGTGTTGCAGAAGGCCAAAACAAAATTAATCTTTTCTAGTGGAAACTAGAATGAGGTTCTGTGAACCTAAACAGAATGAGAGGAGGGTTTGAGGGTGGCACCCTGGTCCAGGCTTAAACTGAGGCTCAGCTGCCACATCACAACGATAGACTAGTCTACAAGGTCTGCATCAGGTGCATCAAAGCTTGATATCCACGACTGATTCATTTTAATGAATGTCAAACGGTCGACTGAGTCGGTGGAGAGTCTCGTTCGATGGTCTGTGATGAATCCTCCAGCTGCGCTGAATGCCTGTTCTGATAGGACACTGGAAGCAAGGCAGGCCAACAACTCCATGGCATACTGGGCCAGTTCAGGCCAGTGGTCTAATCTTAAGACCCAGTATGCCAGTGGATCGGATTCGTCACATGAAAAGCCCTCTGTGTCACTTTGTGCCCTGACGTAATCGTCCACCATGTGATGCAGACGCTGTCGATGCGATGTGGCAGCTGAGAGGCCTGGGCGGTGAGGACTAAAAAAAGACCGAAAGGCATCCGTCAACCGCACACCTTCTCCAACGCTCCTCTCGTGACCCGCAGTTGAGTCCATGGTAGGTTGTCCCCGTCCCTGCACCCTACGGGAGTCGGGGAACGTGTTCACCAGAATGCTCTTGAGACTGTGCTCAAGGGATTTGATCCTGTGGACTCTCTGGGTGGATGGGAAAAGCTCAGAGACTTTTGACTTGTACCGGTGGTCAAGTAGGGTGGCCAACCAATAGTGGTCAGTCTCTTTAATGGCCTTGATTCTGGGGTCCTTTCGCAGGCTCTGAAGCATGATGTTTGCCATGCGTCACACATTTGCAAAGGCCTGAGAAGCTGACTCCTCGGGGTCACTCAAAATGACACGATCTTGAACGTGCTCCTCCTCCTCCCAGCCACGCACTACTCCAAAGTGTCCCGAGGGAGTCAAAATAGGCCTTGCAGATTGCCGCATGTCTTCCTCCTCCTCCTCCTCAAAGCCTGCAAAAGTTCCCGAAGAATTGTCCTCCTCCTCCTCTGCAACCCCTGGATCCTGCTCGGGCCTCTGGGAGCTAGGCATAATGGGGTCAGGATTCTCAGGATAAAGGGGGCCTTGAGAGACAAGGAAGTCATCCTCTTCCTCCTGATGCTCTGCCTCCAGTGCCCTGTCCATAATGCCACGCAGTGTGTGCTCCAACAAAAACAGTACCGTTAGGGTGTCACTGATGCATGCGCTGTCCCGGCTGACCATCCTTGTGGCCTCCTCAAATGGCGAGAGGACAGCGCATGCATCCTTAATCAAAAGCCACTGCCATGGTGAAAAGAAGCCCAGGCGCGCAGAGCCAGTGCTGGTGCCGTACTCGCATAGATATTCATTGAGGGCCCTCTGCTGCGTGTACAGGCGCTGCAGCATAGCCAAGGTGGAGTTCCAGCGGGTGGGCATGTCACAGACGAGGCGTTGTACCGGCAGGTGAAACTCACGCTGCACTTCGGCCAAACGTACAGTGGCACTTTACGACCGCTTGAAGTGACTGCACACCCTTCTTGCCATCCTTAGCACATCCTGCATTCCCGGGTACGAGTTCAAAAACCGCTGTACCACGAGATTCAGGACATGCGCCAGGCATGGCACATGGGTCAACTTTCCCTGCCGAAGGGCGGCCAGGAGGTTTGACCCATTATCAGTAACCACCATTCCTGACTGCAGCTGACGTGGTGTAAACCAACTCTGGGCCTGTGCCTGCAGAGCCCCAAGAATATCAGGGGCAGTGTGCTGCCTGTCCCCTAGACACACAAGCTGCAGCACTGCGTGACACCTTTTGGCCTGAGACATAGAATAGACCTTTGAACGCTTACGTGGTACCTCATCCTATTCAAAGAACCATGCTGCAGAGGAGGGCATGGAGGAGGAGGAGGAGGAGGAGGAGCAGGAGGGGGTAGAAGTGATCGATCTACCCGGATCAGTGACACCACCAGCTGTTTGCAGACGTGGGGGCAATACTGGCTGCAGCACCGAGCTCTGGCTACAATCCCTTCCACTGGCAAGCAGTGTCACCCAATGAGCAGTGACAGAAATGTACCGTCCCTGCCCATATTTGCTTGACCAAGTGTCAGCCGTCAGGTGTATCTTACGGCTGACTGACTTGGCCAGGGACGACACTACATTGCCTTCCACATGTTGGTATAGGGATGGCAGGGCCTTACGGGTAAAGTAATGCCGACTTGGCACCTGCCACTGTGGAACTGCACATTTTGCAAAGTCGCGGAAGGGAGCAGACTCTACCAGGTTAAATGGTAAGAGTTGCAGAGCCAGTAGTTTTGCCAAACTACTATTTAGACGCGGGGCATGTGGGTGGCGGGGAGTATACTTTTTTTTCGTTCCAGCGTGTGTGGAATAGAAATTTGCCGTCTAGATGTTACAGCTGGTGGTGTGCTGGAGATAGATGCGACACTGCATGCTATATCATCATCCCTGTCAGTGGAGGCTGCCAACAGGTGACGAGTGACTATAGCAGGGACAGACTGATGTGCAGGTGGAGCACGAGGAGGAGTGCGAGGAGGACTAGGAGGCCGACTGTCCGATCTTTGGCCCTTTTGCGGGTTCTTCAAATGCTCCTGCCAATGGGCCAAGTGGTGGGTTGTCAAATGCCTGGTTAGGCAGCTTGTACCCAAGTGGTTGACATTTTTGCCACGTTTTATTCCCTTATGACAAATCTTGCAGATCGCAACTGTTCGATCTGCATGAGATGTCTCAAAAAAGGTCCAGCAAGAAGAGGATTTATAGTGGCCCGGGAGACAACAGGTGCGGCTTTAAATGGAGTGGGCCGTCTGCTCTCCCCTCTTGCTTGCTCTGCCTCCTCCTCAACCTCAGACCCAACATCAGACTCCATAAAGGACTGAGCATCAGGCGTGGCCCGGGAGACAACAGGTGCGGCCTTAGATGGAGTGGGCCATCTGCTCTCCCCTCTTGCTTGCTCTGCCTCCTCCTGAACCTCAGACCCAACATCAGACTCCATAAAGGACTGAGCATCAGGCTGGAGTAGATGGCCGACACTGTGGTCAAACAGCTCAGCTGACTCCTCTGCCATGTCTGAAGTTGGGTCTAAGGAAGGACTTGAGGTGGACATGGACTCATCTTTATTTGCTCTGCCAACTGCAGAAGACTGACCACTTTTCTCTGCCTAGGTCACTGTAGTTGCTGATGATGACGATGATGAGGGTTTGGTAATATAGTCCACCACCTCCTGTACGTACTGTGGACGTATAGCTTGGCCACTGCGGGAGAACAATCGCAATGGTGGCCTAGCTGAGGACTGACCACCACGTCCACCCTTGCCTCTAGACACCGTAGAAGCTGTGCCCCTTTCCGCATCAGGGCCACGTATGCCTTTCCTTGGTCTACCTGACATAGTTATCACTGAGGCTTTGGCAACTCTGCGCGGTGAAATTCACCTGCAAAACACACACTGCTATGTGACCCAAAGTTGTCGCTAAATACAGCAGATGTGTGTGACGCAGAGTAGCAAAGCCTTTTGCACAGGCGTTAACTTGTCACTGAGGCTTTGGCAACTCTGCGCTGTGAAATTCACCTGCAAAATACACACTGCTATGCGACCCAAAGTTGTCTCTAAATACAGCAGATGTGTGTGACGCAGAGTAGCAAAGCCTTTTGCATAGGCGTTAACTTGTCACTGAGGCTTTGACAACTCTGCGCATTGAAATTCACCTGCAAAACGCACACTGCTATGCGACCCAACGTTGTCGCTAAATACACTAGATGTGTGTGACGTAGAGTAGCAAAGCCTTTTGCACAGGCGTAACTTGTCACTGAGGCTTTGGCAACTCTGCCCGGTGAAATTCACCTGCAAAACGCACACTGCTATGCGACCCAAAGTTGTCGCTAAATACAGCAGATGTGTGTATTGCTGCAATGTATTTTGCACAATAGCTGACTAGCAAGCACGTATACCTGCTGTAGATATATCAGCAGTGCAACGTGCTCACTAGACGGAACCTTGACACTTAAAAGTATCCCTACAAAAACTAGATTATTGAATCTAACTATAGTGGTATATAGTACCCTAACTACACTGCATATCCCTTTCTTCACACTAAAAGAACAGCTCCATACAGCAGAAGATAATTTCTAACTGACACTGTCCCTTTAATTTTTTTTTTTTTTCTGACTCAAACAGCACAATCGCTGTATTTCTAACTACACTGACAATCTGTCTGTAAGCTAACTGCTCTTCTGCTGATATGGAGCTTTACAAGCAATCGGCTATGCAGCAAACGTTGTGTAACAAAGCAGGAGTAACACAAATGCTTCCACTCTCTTCCACAGCCTCTATATTACAGTGCTAGAGGTTAGGCGGGGCTATGTTATATACTGGGAGGCGTATTCACTCCTGATTGGCCTCTGGTCCCCGTAGTCACTCCAATCACGTTCCTAGCAGACTCCTGCCCCCTCATTGGCTTTTACTGACGTTTCTGGGCCAATCACGGGCTTTTAAAGCCCACTTCCTGTCCCATTGCATTTTGGGCAGTTCTGGTGACCGAATTCCGAACTTTTACCGAAAAAAGTTCGGAATTCGGCCGAATTTCGAACACCCAATGTTCAGGTCGAACCGATGGTCGACCCAAACCGTTCGATCATCCCTAATCCCTAATCCTAACCCTAACCCAAACCCTATCCCTAATCCTAACCTTAACCCCAACCCTATCCCTAACCCCAAACCTATCCCTAACCCCAACCCTAACCCCAACCTTATCCCTATCCCTAACTCCAACCATAACCCTAAACCCAACCCTATCCCTAATCCTATCTCTAATGGAGATGGCCTTGCGGTTCGCCCGGCGGTAGGTTCGCGGCAAATTTTGCTTGTTCACTATCCGCCAAATTTTTGGACACATGGCGTCGTTTGCGGCGGCCATATTTGTTTACATTGGGGAGAACTTTGACCCGTGACACAGCCGTCAGGTGGAACGGGACAGCCAAGTGAAACATTCCAGCACATGGACAGTCCCCCTACCCTATAAATAGACCCGATCTGGCGGCCATTTCACATTCCGCTTTCTGCCAGTGTAGGGAGAGGTCTGCTGTGCTCATCAGGGAGGGTTTGCTAGACACATATAGTGTTATGAAGATCCACAAAAGTCCTTTTCAGGGCTGGTATTTTTCAGTATAGGTCTACTAGTATCTTTTGAGCTTAGGGAGAGGTATCCAGTGGTTGCTTTAGGGGCAGTTAAAGATCGGCTGCAGTCACAAATCGCTCTGTCAATGTCCACCAAAGTCATTTAAAATGCTCCAATGTCATTTTAGGGTCTATTACAGTCTCTTTACTATAGGGCTAGGTATCCAGTGGTTGCTTTAGGGGCAGTTAGAGATTGGCTGCAGTCAAACACAAATCGCTCTGTCAATGTGAATGGACCTATATGTATTAGACAATGTATTTAAAGCTGCTGTCAGTTCTGGCTGATTTATGAAAAAAATATATATATTTTTTGCTGTAAAAAAAAAAAAAAAAAAAATTAGGGCAACTTTTTCAATTGCAATACTTCTGTTATGACATTGTCCATGTGCTGGGACTATTTGTGCACAGCTAGTATGTCTTTTGTGGCTGCAAATATGACCTAAAGGTTTTTAAAGTTCGCCTCCTATTAAAGTCAATGGGGCCCACCGCAAACTCGCGGTTCGCGGATGTAACGGCTATCCAGGTGGTGAGAGGGTATCAGCCATTGGGGACGTCCTTTTTTCCTGGCAAGTCCCTGTGTAGTAATGGAGTAGTAGAATACCAACCATAGGATCCAAGAGGAGAGTCAGGTTCAGCTGTTGAATGACCGGGTAATAATGCTGGAAAATCCCCCTCCAGGAACGAGACGAAGCTACGTTTTGAAGGGTCAAGGAAAACAACACTTTATTGAAACCAGAATACAGGCTTTTATACACCTGGGGAGTATATCAGACACTACTTAAACAATGGCCTGACATCCACCCAGACAAATAGGTAAGGTCATTACCACACTTAACAAAAGCTGCCTCAGCCCAAATCAACATAATGTAGAAAAAAGCGCCTCGTTAATCAGCACACATTCCGTCTCTAGGCTGGCCATACCATGACTTCATGGAATGTCCATATAAGGAGTCACTTCCTGGGGCTCACAGTGCAAAGAGAGATATGATAGCAGGGAGTGTAAATAACGGAAATCCTTCACACACATGAACCAGGTAAGCACAAATATTCTCTGTTAAAGGTAAGGGTCTGTTACACTGCTCCCCTTTTGTGGAACACTCCGGCAGACCCGGATTGATCCTTTTCGGGTCAACTTGGGGCTGTCCGACCGACTGTCAGGGTAAAAGTTCTGTTTGCCTGGACAGTCCGTCCGCGTTCCCATTCAACTTGCCAGGGCGGTATTGGATGGAGAAATTGTGTGGTTGTAGTGCTAGGCTCCATCTCAACAAGCGTCCATTATCTCCAGCCACTAAGTTCAGCCATACCAAGGGATTATGATCTGTAATAAGGGTAAATTCTTGGCCATACAGATATGGTGTAAGTTTCTTTAGAGCCCAGACCAGGGCTAAACACTCCTTTTCCACTGCCACGTCTCTGGGTAACAATTTTCTACTCAGGTAAGCGACAGGGTGTTCTCCTCCGTCTTCCCCGATCTGGCTTAGAACTGCCCCCTTCCTTCATTTTTTTTTCAAAATTAGGCTAGGCACAGTTAGTGCCTTCGACATGATATTCACGTAGTGTTGTGCTTAGTCTGTTAAACCCATACTATAGTTTTGTTGGACTCCTATCTTGGAGTGCCTTTGTCTGTTTTTTACTGCGCTTTTTTTTTTTTTTTTTTTTACGCACTCTGCTATGATACCTACAAACCTCTCTCGGACCCGGCTGTAGCTGGGGTCTTATAACGTCAATTGAATAAATAGGGCCTCTAAAAGGGGGCAAATTTTGTATCAAATGCATAAAAATCAAGTAAACTTACTTCTATTACAGGAAACACATTTTCGGGCTGACTCTGTACCCTCATGCTCCAATAAATATTTTAACAGGTGGTTTCATAGTACCAATCCATTCCAGAAGTCAAAAGGAGTATCTATTGCAATTCATAAATCGCTACCTATTGAGGTGATAGACCAGGTATCTGACCCACAAGGAAGGTATGTGTTTATAAAATTCTTACTTTGGGAGACTAAATTTACAGTAGCAAATTTTTACCTGCTTAATGTGGATCAGGTAACAACAGCTCTGAAGTTTTTAGAGCTTCTGTCCAATTTTGCAGAAGGGAAAATTCTATTGGGGGGGGGGGGAATTTAACATCCTGCAGGATCCCCTGTTAGATTCATCGGCTTCGAGATCCGCAATTTCCTTCACTAAACTAAGGGCTTTTAAGCGGGCTCTATTTAATCTGCACTTGATAGATGTTTGGCGGATCCTGCATCCAAAAACTCGGGATTATACATATTTTTCATCAGTTCACCAAACTTCTAGTCGCATAGATTATTTTTTTGTGGATCATAGCTGTTTAGACTGGTCCCCTATATGTGATATAAACTCTTTGGTATGGTCTGATCACTCTCCAATATATTTAACATTTCTCCTACCGGCTTCACCGACACGAGATTGGACCTGGCGCTTAAATGTCACTTTATTGATGAATTCAGAATGTATAAATCTGATTGAGGAGACTATTACTAATTTTTATAGTGACCATTTTTCTGATGAGACTTCTCTCCCCATTCAATGGGAGGCACTTAAGGCTGTTCTCCGTGGCTTTTTTATTCAGATAGGGTCTAGATTGAAGAAGGAACGTTCAGCGGCCAGAGAGGCCGCAGTTACACGCCTCCGTATTCTGGAAACGGAACATAAAAAAGCGCCCACAATGCAATCGTTGGCTGATGTATCGACGGCTCGTCTACATCTTAGAGAGCTGTATGAGACATCTGCCCGCAGATATTCTGATAAAATAGCTTTGCATCAATACAAATCTCAAGATAAATGTGGAAAGTACTTAGCTAGGACTCTGCATCCTAGGTCTCCATCTACTTTTATAACTCATATCCATGATGCTACTGGAGAATTAGTATTCTCCCCTAATAATATCGGGCAAACGTTTAAAGAATTTTACCACTCTTTATATAATATTTCGTCAACACTGACTTCAGATCAGTATGCCCTTTTGGAAGCAGACAAACTTTCTTATATTATGAAGACCGCTCTTCCGAGCTTAGAAGGAGATGTAGTGGAAGAACTTGAATCGCCTATTACAGTAGAAGAGGTGGCGAGAGCGATCTCGACCACTCCTTCAGGGAAAAGTCCAGGCCCAGACGGTTTTACCCCTAAATCTTTTAAAGCTTTTTCTTCTCTTCTTGCTCCCTTCATGACTAAAATGTTTAATTCTCTGTCAGAAGATGTTTTGTTTGCGCCTCAAACGTTGGAGGCTCACATATCTCTAATCCCAAAACCCGACAAAGACCCATCTTTCTGTACAAATTATCGCCCCATATCTTTGATTGGGGTGGATCTTAAAATCTATGCCAGAGTTTTAGCAAATAGGCTGCAGTTGGTAATGCCTGAGTTGATCCATTTGGTTCAGGTGGGGTTTGTTGGGGGTCGAGAGGTAAGAGATATCACTTTAAAGACTCTACTTCTGATGGATTATGCGTGTTCCCACAATATTCCATTGTGCCTTCTTACGGTGGATGCCGAAAAGGCGTTTGATCGGGTAGATTGGCAATTTCTCTGATTGACTTTGCAACAGATTGGGTTGGGATCTCATATGATATCAAGGATCATGGCTTTGTACTCCTCTCCTTCTGCAAGGATTTGAATTAATGGTTCGTTATCTACCTCATTTAGGATTCGTAATGGGACACGGCAGGGGTGCCCCCTCTCACCTCTTTTGTATGTACTGACAATGGAGCACCTAGCCGTAGCTCTACGGAATAACCCCTCTATATGTGGGGTTACAACTGGTCCTATTCATTCAAAATTGGCTCTCTATGCGGATGACCTATTGTTGTTTGTTACTCACCCCCATAATTCACTACCTGCAATTATACAGGAGTTTGAGGAGTTTGGGAGAATGAGTAACTTTAAAGTTAATTTTACCAAATCTGACATTCTAAATGTGTCTCTATCTATAAGTACCCTACAGCAGCTTTCGTCTTCCTTCCCATTTAAGACAAATTCTACTTCGGTTCGTTATCTAGGGCAGTGTTTCTCAATTCCGGTCCTCAGGGCACACTAACAGGCCAGGTTTGCAAGAAAACTGAAATACATCACAGGTGATATCATTTGCTGCTCAGTGATTGCTGTATTCTAGTCTGCATCTCCCCAAGGTAATACTTAAAATCTGGCCTGTTAGTGTGCCCTGAGGACCGGAGTTGAGAAACACTGATCTAGGGATTATCCTCCCCACTAAGGCATCTGAGCTTTTTGCAGCAAATTTTGAGCCCTTATTCTGTAAAACTCAAACAGATCTGTTGTCCTTTTCTAATAAAAGACTTTCCTGGTTTGGAAGGATAAACGTTTTGAAAATGGATGTTCTTCCATGCTTTTTATACCAGTTTCGGACGATCCCCATTTCTATTCCATCTGTATATTTCATTAAACTTCGTCGATTGTTTTCTCGGTTTATATGGAACTCAAGCCGACCTAGGATTACGATATGAGACCTTGTCCCTTCCAAAAGATAAGGGGGGTGCTGGAGCACCTGACCCTTCTCCTTATTACAAAGCGGCAGTGTTGACACGAATAGTAGCTTGGTTCCATGGCTTATCATCTAAGCTATGGGTTCAATTGGAGCAATATATCAACCCCTATGACTTAGGAGCCATGCCCTGGGTGCCAGCAACTCACCAAGGAGATTTATCTCTATTTGCTGGAATGACACGTCAGACCTTACGGATTTGGGATAATGTGGTGGAATCTAGTTCAATCTCTAAGGTTCGGGGACCAATGTCACCATTCTTTGGGACCCCAGAATTCCCGGCGGCTGTTAAGAGTAGTGTTGAGCGAACACGGACTGTATTATTTAGAAACTTTACTGTATGTTCGGGTTTAAAATCCGTGTTCGGTAATTTTATTTCCTGTTTTGTATGTAATGGCGTGCTTTTAATGGCGGGCTTTCAACAGCCAATCAATAAGCGCTTAACTGGTGTGCCTTAAAGAGGAAGTAAAGTCGAAAAAAAAAAAACGAGAAAAAAAAAAGCCCTGTAAAGAGAAAGGCATAATGAGCTAGTATGCATCGCATACTAGCTCATTATGTAGTACTTACCTTAAAACGAAGCCCCCGCCGTGCCGCCACCTCAGCGACATGTCCTGCCGTCCTGCTTCCGGGTTCGCGTCCTCCGGCCATCTGATTGGCCGGAGGCGCGATTACATCACCGTTCACGGCGCTGAGCTCTGAAGAAACGGCACGAGCGCCTGCACCGATGACGTCATCGGCAGTTTGCACTGTAAATATCTCCTAAACGGTGCAAGTTTGGGAGATATTTATAGCACCTATAGGTAAGCCTTAATATAGGCTTACTTATAGGTAAAAGTTATACAAGTGGGTTTACAACCTCTTTAAGCCATCCCAGCCATGCCTACAAATGTATTAGTAGCTGTGATTGGCCATCTGAAGCATGTGACCCATGTCTTTATAAGTTCGAGAGACACAGCGCGGTGCGTCATTCTGCTGTAGTGTAGGGAGAGAGCACACATCATATGTGCTGGCTGCTGCTGATTAGGGACAGACAGTGAAAAATTGTGCCCGAAAAGAATGCAGGGACAGGTCGGAGTGTAGGCAGGGAAAGATATTTGTGCATTTTAGGGACAGGCTGGAGAGATTAGGCAGGGACAGAACAATTGTCCGTTAGCGATCTACATCGATTTTGCTGTGTGGGGGGCGGTGCAGTGAACAATCTTTTTGCCCTCACTTGAGCCCACTGAGGAGGAGGAGGAGGGAGAAAAAAATATATTTTTATCAGTCTGTTGTGTGCAGCGTTCAGCTATATTTTACTACAGATTGCTGTTCTAATCTGCTATTTAAAAATTACAAAGTTAAAGGGGAATTTTTTTTTTTCCCTTCATAGCCTGCTGCTGAGCTGACCGTGACATAAAACATAAGACACTGCTGTGTTCACATGTGCTATTGAAAAATCACCAATTTTATATACATTTTTCTATTCCACTATTCAATATACACCCTTTTGGGTTAAAAAAAATTAAATTGTGGCATAGTCTGTACTAATCTGCTATTTAAAAATTACAAGGTTAAAGGGGAATTTTTTTTTTTTCCCTTCATAGCCTGTTGCTGAGCTGACCGTGACATAAAACATAAGACACTGCTGTGTTCACATGTGCTATTGAAAAATCACCAATTTTATATACTTTTTTCTATTCCGCTATTCAATCTACACCCTTTAGGGGTAAAAAAAAATTAAATTGCGGCATAGTCCGTATCGGTACGTGTGAGATACACCTTTCAAATTTTTGGGGCGCATCTTCCACCGCCGAGGATTGCAGGGTGCTTTAGTTTGCCTCCTCTTCCGAACTCCTCCTACTCCTCATCCTGCCTTTAGGGTACAAAAAATTGTAATCGGGGCCTAGTCTGGGTTTGTACGTGTGAGATGCACCTTTTTATATCATATTTTCTATTCCGCTATTCAATCTACACCCTTTTGGGGTAAAAAGAATAAAATTGCGGCATAGTCTGTATCGGTACGTGTGAGATACACCTTTCCAATTTTTTTGGGCGCATCTTACACCGCCGAGGATTGCAGGGTGCTTCAGTTTGCCTCCTGTTCCGAACTCCTCCTACTCCTCATCCTCATCCTGCCTTTAGGGTACAAAAAATTGTAATCGGGGCCTAGTCTGGGTTTGTACGTGTGAGATACACCTTTTTATATTATATTTTCTATTCCGCTATTCAATCTACACCCTTTGGGGTAAAATTAATTAAATTGTGGCATAGTCTGTATCGGTACGTGTGAGATACACCTTCCAAATTTTTGGGGCGCATCTTCCACCGCCGAGGATTGCAGGGTGCTTCAGTTTGCCTCCTGTTCCGAACTCCTCCTACTCCTCATCCTGCCTTTAGGGTACAAAAAATTGGAATCAGGGCCTAGTCTGGGTTTGTACGTGTGAGATACCCCTTTTTATATCATATTTTCTATCCCGCTATTCAATCTACACCCTTTGGGGTAAAAAGAATTTAATTGCGGCATAGTCTGTATCGGTACGTGTGAGATACACCTTCCAAATTTTTGGGGCGCATCTTCCACCGCCGAGGATTGCAGGGTGCTTCAGTTTGCCTCCTGTTCCGAACTCCTCCTACTCCTCATCCTGCCTTTAGGGTACAAAAAATTGTAATCGGGGCCTAGTCAGTTTGTACGTGTGAGATAAACCTTTTTATATCATATTTTCTATTTTGCTATTCAATCTACACCCTTTGGGGTAAAAAGAATTAAATTGCGGCATAGTCTGTATCGGTACATGTGAGATACACGTTTCCAATTTTTTGGGCGCATCTTACACCGCCGAGGATTGCAGGGTTCTTCAGTTTGCCTCCTGTTCCGAACTCCTCCTACTCCTCATCCTGCCTTTAGGGTACAAAAAATTGTAATCGGGGCATGGTCTGGGTTTGTACGTGTGAGATACACCTTTTTGTATCATATTTTCTATTCCGCTATTCAATCTACACCCTTTGGGGTAAAAAGAATTAAATTACGGCATAGTCTGTATCGGTACGTGTGAGATACACCTTCCAAATTTTTGGGGCGCATCTTCCACCGCCGAGGATTGCAGGGTGCTTCAGTTTGCCTCCTGTTCCGAACTCCTCCTACTCCTCATCCTGCCTTTAGGGTACAAAAAATTGTAATTGGGGCCTAGTCTGGGTTTGTACGTGTGAGATACACCTTTTTATATCATATTTTCTATTCCGCTATTCAATCTACACCCTTTGGGGTAAAAAGAATTAAATTGCGGCATAGTCTGTATCGGTACGTGTGAGATACACCTTTCCAATTTTTTGGGCGCATCTTACACCGCTGAGGATTGCAGGGTGCTTCAGTTTGCCTCCTGCCTGTTCCGAACTCCTCCTACTCCTCATCCTCATCCTGCCTTTAGGGTACAAAAAATTGTAATCGGGGCCTAGTCTGGGTTTGTACGTGTGAGATACACCTTTTTATATCATATTTTCTATTCCGCTATTCAATCTACACCCTTTGGGGTAAAAAGAATTAAATTGCGGCATAGTCTGTATCGGTACGTGTGAGATACACCTTTCCAATTTTTTGGGCGCATCTTCCACCGCCGAGGATAGCAGGGTGCTTCAGTTTGCCTCCTGCATGTTCCGAACTCCTCCTACTCCTCATCCTGCCTTTAGGGTACAAAAAATTGTAATTGGGGCCTAGTCTGGGTTTGTACATGTGAGATACACCTTTTTGTATCATATTTTCTATTCTGCTATTTAATCTACACCCTTTGGGGTAAAAAGAATTAAATTGCGGCATAGTCTGTATCGGTACGTGTGAGATACATCTTTCCAATTTTTGGGCGCATCTTCCACCGCCGAGGGTTGCAGGGTGCTTCAGTTTGCCTCCTGTTCCGAACTCCTCCTACTCCTCATCCTCATCCTGCCTTTAGGGTACAAAAAATTGTAATCGGGACCTAGTCTGGGTTTGTACGGTTGAGATAACGGAATTTTTGTAAAATCTTACCTGTAAAATTCCTTTCTCTGAGTCCTCCGACAGTCGCCGCCTCTTCATATTCGTCACATATGGGGTATTAGACTTTGCTCCGAAGGAGTAGCTAGGCAACAGAATATGTTAACATTAAAGCTTTTAACATATCCCACCCTCAAGGGGTGGTCCCCTCAGTCAATACCCTCCTACTTCCTGCAACCATATCTCAGTTTCAGTGGAATAGCAGTAGAGTATACAACCAAACCCCAAAAGAGGGGCGGGGGCGGCGACTGTCAGAGGACTCAGAGAAAGGAATTTTACAGGTAAGATTTTACAAAAATTCCGTTTTCTCTTACGTCCTCCGACAGTCGCCGCCTCTTCATATTCGTCACATATGGGGACGTCCCAAAGCAGTGCAAACATGAGGGGTGGGAAACGCATCCGCGCCGAAAGGCAACGCAGTCTCCGCATCAAAGAAAGGAACCTTACCAAAAGAAGGAAACCAGCTGGGCTACAGGAAAAACAAGTGCTCAACAGGAGCAACAACCCAGGAAAAGACAAATAACCAAGGGATAAAAAACTTATCCCAACAGCCAGAGGTCCCCAACAAGGGACCCTAGGGAATTGCCGCACTAAGAACCTTGCGGCCAAAGGAAGCATCCGCCGATGCCTGAACATCTACTTTGTAGAATTTTGTGAAAGTGTGCACGGTCGACCAGGTCGCCGCCTTACACACCTGGGCTACAGAAGCCCCATGACGACAGGCCCAAGACGTACTCCGAGATCTAGTAGAGTGCGCCTTCACAGGCACAGGGGAACCTTCCCCTGCAAAGCATAGGCCTGTTCAATGGTCTGCCTGATCCATTTGGCGATGGTAGAGGCCGACGCCGCCATGCCCTTCCGAGGACCCTCTGGAAGAACAAACAAGGAATCCGTCTTTCGAAAAGACTCAGTCGATTTAAGGTAAACCCTTATCGCCCGAACAACATCCAAAGAATGTAATCTCATCTCCTTTGGATGTTTAGGCTTCGCGCACAGCGAAGGCAAGACAATATCCTCATTAAGATGGAATTCTGAAACTCGCTTTGGAAGAAAAGAAGGATTAGGTCGCAAGACCACCTTATCCAAATGAACAACCAGATACGGAGACTTGCAGGACAAAGCCGCCAGCTCCGACACTCTGCGAGCCGAAGTGATCGCAACCAAAACGGCGACCTTTTTGGACAACATAGACAACGAGATCTCCCTGATCTGTTCAAAAGGAGCACGTTGTAACACAGATAGAACGAGATTCAAGTCCCAAGGGGGCAGAGGATCCCTCCTAGGAGGAACCAGATGCCGCACTCCCTGAACAAAAGTGCCAACCAAGGAGTTGGAAGCCACGGGACGTTGAAACAGAACGGCCAGCGCAGACACCTGACCCTTTATCGTAGCCAGCGCCAAACGCTGATCGACACCTGTTTGAAGGAAGGACAGCACTCGGGAAACCGAGTACGTGCGGGGTGAAAACCCCCTGGACTCACACCAGGCAAAATAGGCCTTCCAAGTACGGTAATAAACCTTCCCCGAGGAAGACTTCCTCGCGTTGATCAAGGTATGAACGACCTCTGGGGAGAGACCCTTCTCCTTCAGGACCTCGGTCTCAACAGCCAGGCCGTCAAAGCCAGCGACTGTAAAGCAGGATGGTATATCGGCCCTTGAGACAGGAGATCGTCTCGAAGAGGCAGACGCCACGGGGCGTCGACCGCCAGATTCACGAGGTCTGCGTACCAGGACCGGCGAGGCCAGTCCGGAGCCACAAGAATCACCGTGCTGCGTTACGAGTTTAACCTGCGAAGGAACCTGGACAGCAACTGAATCGGTGGAAACGCGTACATCAGCTTGTACTGATGCCACGGGGCCACTAACGCGTCCGACGCGTCTGCCCGAGGGTCGCGCGTCCTTGCCACGAACCTTCTCACCTTGTTGAGACGAGACGCGAACAGGTCCACATCTGGAAGACCCAACTTCGCGCACAACATCTGGAAGACAGCCGGGTGGAGAGACCATTCCCCCTGATCCAGGGTCTGGCGACTCAGATAGTCCGCCTGCCAGTTTTCTACCCCTGGAATGTGAACCGCCGTTATCGCCGGGACATGAGTCTCGGCCCAAGACAGAATGTCGGCCACTTCTCGAGCCGCTCGGGCACTCCTGGTGCCCCCTTGGTGGTTGATGTAGGCCACCGCCGTGGCATTGTCCGTCTGCACCCGAACCGGGCAGCCCTGCAGCCGGTCCGTCCAGCGATGAAGACAGAGATTTATCGCACGCAATTCCAGAATGTTGATCGGAAGGGAGGACTCCCCCTCCGACCAAGTCCCCTGGGTGGACAGAATGCCCAGAACACCACCCCAGCCCGACAGGCTGGCATCCGTAGTGATTACCGTCCACGAGATAGGACGAAACGACTTGCCCCCGGACACCATCGGGGACTGGAGCCACCACAGAAGGTCTCTTCTGGTGCGATGACTCAACGAGATTTGAAGATCCAGAGATTGAGGTCGCCCGTCCCACATGGACAGGATCTCCGCTTGGAGACCCCGCGTGTGAAACTGGGCGAAGGGAATCGCCTCGAAGGCCGAGACCATCAATCCCAGACATCTCATGCACGTCCGCAGAGACGAGTGCGGAACGTCCCTGAGGGACCTGACTTCCTCCTGAAGAGTTCTGAGTTTGTCTTCCGGCAGGAAGACCTTCGCCTGCACCGAGTCCAGAATCATTCCCAGGTAGGGAAGACGAACCGACGGACTCAGTGTCGACTTGGGAAAATTTATCGTCCAACCAAACTCCTGCAGAGTTTGCATCGTGACAGACAGGTCCTTCTCCAGACCCTGGCTGGTCGCAGACCGAACCAGAATGTCGTCCAGATACCCCAGGACAGAAATGCCCTGGGCCCTCAATAATGCCAGAACCGGTGCAAGCACCTTGGTGAAGACCCGCGGAGCCGAGGCGAGACCAAAAGGCAACGCCACGAACTGGTAGTGATCCTCCGCAATGGCGAATCGAAGGTACCTCTGGTGACCCTCGAAAATGGGGATGTGAAGATACGCATCCTTCAAATCGATGGAGGCCATGAATTCCCCCGGAACCAGGGCAGCCACCACCGACAGCAGGGATTCCATGCGGAACTTGCGAACCCGCACAGAGCGGTTCAGAGCCTTCAAGTCCAGAATTGGACGAACCTTGCCCTCCTTTCTGGGCACGGTGAACAGATTGGAATAAAACCCCCGAAATCTGTCCCGATGAGGCACCGGAACCACCACTCCCTGAGCCCTCAGGTCCCTCACCGCCAGGTGCAGGTCCCGTAAACGCTCTGGAGACAGTTGAAGATTTGAGGGAAAAAATCTGCTCTCCGGCCGAGAGAGAAACTCGATCTTGTAACCAGATCGAACGATCTCCTGAACCCATCTGTCCCGCACGCGGGCCAACCAGGGCTGAAGAAAACCGAGCAAGCGTCCCCCCACCCCAAAACTGGGTGAGGGCGCCCCTTCAGGCCGCACTGTTATGGGCTGCGGATCCGGATTGACCGGACTTCTGTTTTACAGACCAGGGCTTCTTCTGAGAGCCTTGACCTTTGAACGGTTTGCCCTTGTAGTGCGACCGAAAGGCACGAAAGGACCCCTGAGGGGGCCGAAAATAGCATGCTTCTTCCCAGAAGCCCCCTTAGCCTTGGGGAAATGGGGCAAGAGAGTGCTCTTACCTCCGGTGATCCCCTTAATCAACACATCCAAGGACTCCCCAAAAAGGCGAGACCCATCATAAGGCAGATTGGCTAAGGTCTTACGTGAAGATTGGTCCACCGACCAACATTTCAACCAAACCAGGCGGCGAGACAACACCGCCACGCTGTGCACACGTGCAGCCAACGGGACTAGGTTCAAGTCCGCATCACACAGATACATGACACCCTGGTGGATTTGATCCACCATATCCAGGGTTGCCGGCGAGGCCGAATCGGCCACTAGGACGCGCCTAAGCATCTGCGTCCAACTTGCGACAGCCTGGGCCGCCATGAGAGAGGCAAACAGAGCCTTAAGCATAGAACCCATAACAGAATAAGTATGACGGGCAAGAGACTCCAATCTCCTATCCGTGGCATCACGGAACACAGGGGAATCCTCTGCAGGAATCGCAGTGGATTTGTTTAAAACCGCAATTGCGTGATCCACTGGGGGCGGCACACACCACCTTTCATCAGTGGAAGGCGAGAAAGGATAACGCAGCTTGAACCTACTTGGTACAGCAAAAGGTTTGCGTAGATTGCGCCATTGTTCCTTAACAGCGCGCTGAAAATCATCATTGCAGGGAAAAACCTGCGGCGTCCTGCGTTTCCTCTGTGTCCCATAAGCCGCCAAGGCAGCGGGGGGGACACACTTCATCCTGCAAACGCAGCGTTTGTTTTATGGAAGCAATCAATTCATCCATGATTGCAAGCTCTTCAGGCGAGCCAGGGGGAGAATTATCAACCCCTTCAACTTCAGCCTCCACCTCGGACCCCACTAGATCCAGGGAGGAGCGGGACCCCGATAAGGAGGCCCCCGCCATAACAGCCCCATCACCTTCACCCTCAGAATTAGAGGAAAGAGAAACTCTGGGTCTTTTAGTAGATTGAGCAGCCACCAGCATCTGCACCTGAGCAGCAAGGCCAGCCACAATAGTGGCTAAATCCCCCCCTGGGGGGGAAACAGCGGTCCCCTGGCTTTCCACCAAGGCGGTAGGAAATTTGCCCTCCTGAGAATCCATTGCCCCAATTACAAATGCCGGATAATAAAGGGTTAACTGCCCCTTTAACAAGCGCGGCGAGCGCAGCCCACCGCACCACACACAAGCACAATGAGACCCCCACAGGAACAATAAAACTGACACAGGCAATGGATAAGAAGGATATAACCTGAGGAGACCCTCGCCGCTGCTGCTGCCTCGATCGGTGTATCCTGGAGAAGAGAAAGTGATGCGGCCAGGGCGCTCTATTAAAGCCTATGGGAGGTGTGACGAGACCAATCTCGCCCCATTGCATTGGAGGAGCCTGGTTGCCCACCTGCTGCCTTTGGACTATGGACCAGGCTTTAAAAGACTTTGGCTCCATGGCGATTTGACTGTGTTTGTGGCATCTGAGCGCTGTTTGGATATGTTGAGCGCTCAGATCCAGGCTATCTGGGGATGGGTTGAATGTAGGGGTTCTGTTCAGTAGACTGGGAGTTATGCATTTTTGTGTCCTTTTGTGTTTCTTTAAACATGTGGCTAATGGAGCCTTGCCTCTCCTGGAAGCTAAAACGTATTCCTGTAAACTGTAAGGAACAGGAAGCCAACTCCTAATATGGGCATTACAGGAAGATCTTAGGAGACGGGCGGTCTATTGACACTCAGAGTGATGTGTATTGAGGGCTCGCTAGGGAACCATTGTTCTGTGTCTGACTGTTGTGTGCATTGATTGCCCCCTGGGGCTTCTGTCTCCTTGCATTGGTCAAAGCTATCTGACCAATCACTAATGACTCATTTTCAAGCCCTCATTTGCATGGGCTGGAGAGGACCTTGGTGAGGACTGTGCTTTGCAATTGACCAATGGGAAGGCGGTTGTTGGGGGAGGGATGTTCCAATTTCTGTATAAAAGTGTGCTCTGTTCTTCCAATAAATGCTGTTCCTGTTTTACCCTCATCTCGGAGCTTTGTCTCGTTATTGGGGGAATCTGCTGCAGGGATTGCTATGGTCTTCCATACTCCCTTAGAGAATCACTAAGCTCTTATAAGAGCTTGTTCGTGCTGCACTCTCTGGGGAAAGAGAGGTTCACCCACAGGAACCTGGGGCCTTGTCGTTGGTCCAGGCCGGGTGGGTAGGAGATGCCAAGACCCTAACCAACCTGCAGCGGTTCGTGGAGTCTGAAGTGCTTACGGTGTCTGGTGGAGTCCTTGGAGCCCTCGGGAAGCACTAGGAGCATCTGTCAGCGGAGGTACCTGCTCAGGGGTGCCCTGTTCCGTAACAGGAGGCTACAAGAAAATGGCCGCCATGCATGTAGAACATGCGGCCGGAGCGAGTGTAGGCAAAATGGCGCCGTTTGGCGCCGAAACCGCTGCTCCACAGTACAGTAATGCATACATGTCATCCATGTATAAAAAAAACATGTTAGATCGCCGCAGCGATCGCTGTATAGTGCCCAAACATGCCACAAAACATGCCCCACAGCACACAGCTTCTCACACTGACAAGGCTGACACACACAGTGTCACACAGCTCCCCCCCCCCTTGCAGCCCATAGCATGCAGCCGAGTGATAGGGAGACAAACAGTGTGAACAGAGGCAGGTTACACAGTCCCAGACTGACACCCCCCCAGACAGACAGGTCCCCACATAGATACACTTACCTCACAATGGCGTGGGGGACCCGCACAGGCGAACAAGCCGCTGCACATGAGGCAGGGAGAGTCGCATACAAGACGCACAGAATGGGGGTTAAGAAACCGCACAGTGTCCAGTGAGGTAGCCACCTCACCAATCATCCCTGCACCGAACAGGGATGGGTCGTTCACTGTGCCAGGAGCGTTACCTGGCTGAACGCTCGATGGCAGGCTGGGAAGCCACTGACCCACGACCTGCGACCAGGGGGATCAGCCCGAGACCCAGCCCGCATGATCCTCTTCATCCGAAGAACTAACTAATGCTGACAAAAAGAACAGCTAAGTAAAGGTAGAGAGAAAACTCAAACAAAAAATCAAAAAAGAAGAAAGAGTCTGGGGCACAAAGCCCCAGCACAGAGAGAGCCAGCCACTCCTGACAAGCTAGACATTGAAACTGAGATATGGTTGCAGGAAGTAGGAGGGTATTGACTGAGGGGACCACCCCTTGAGGGTGGGATATGTTAAAAGCTTTAATGTTAACATATTCTGTTGCCTAGCTACTCCTTCGGAGCAAAGTCTAATACCCCATATGTGACGAATATGAAGAGGCGGCGACTGTCGGAGGACGTAAGAGAAACACCGTTTTATAAAATTTTTTCTATTCCGCTATTCAATATACACCCTTTTGGAGTGTAAAAAATTAAATTACGGCATAGTCTGTATTGGTACGTGTGAGATACTCCTTTTAAATTTGTTTGGCGCATCTCCTTCCACCGCCGAGGATTGCAGGGCGCTTCAGTTTGCCTCCTGTTCCGAACTCCTCCTACTTCTCTTCCTCATCCTCCCTTTAGGGTACAAAAAATTGTAATCGGGGCCTAGTCTGTGTTTGTACGTGTGAGATACACTTTTTTTCTATTCCGCTATTCAATATACACCCTTTTGGGATGAAAAACATTAAATTGCGGCATACTTTGCATATTTGACTGTGAGATACACCCGTTCGATACTGTTGTTGTTTTGTTCCGCTATTCAATAAACACCTTTCTAGGGCAAGATCATAAATTACAGAAATATGAGGAGACCGTCAAATAGGGGCCGTGGCCTGGGTCGTGGTGCTGCTGGTAGAGCTCCTGTTGCAAGGAGAGGACATGGTCGATCTGTGCCAGCTACACGCACAAGTGAAACACCTTCCTCAAGTGTGAGTAGGCGACTGAACCTGCAGCAGTATTTGGTAGGGCATCATAATGCGCCTCTAGAAGTGATGAGGTCAGAACAAGTAGAGGCGATAGTAGATTGGTTTGCTGCTGATAGTGCCTCCAGTTCCTTCACATTGTCTCCCACCCAGTCTCCTGCAGAAAGGTCAGAGTTGGCACCTGCAGCCGATGTCCAACCGTCTTTCACCTCACCCCCTTGCAAATCAGGCAAGCAGTCTGAGCCCCAAGTCATGCAGCAGTCTCTTCTTCTTTTTGATGACTCTGTCAGCAGGGTTTCCCAGGGCCATCCACCTAGCCCTGCCCCAGAAATGGAAGAGATTGAGTGCAGCGATGCCCAACCACTTATTTCTCAAGATGAGTACATGGAAGGACCATCGCAGCTCGTCTCCGATGATGACGAAACGCAGGTGCCAACTGCTGCGGCACTCAGAATTGTGGAGACCGACAAGGAGGGCTGGGGTGAAGACTGAGTGGAAGATGATGTGGAGGACGATGAGGTCCTTGACCCCACATGGAATGAAGGTCATGCAGGTGACCTGAGTAGTTTGGAGGAAGAGGCGGTGGTCGCAAAGAGCAACCAGCACAGCAGAAGAAGGAGCAGGGTGCAGAAGCGGAGTGGCCGTTCCCTAGACACTACACCTGCTACTGCCCAAAGCAGCAAGGGAATGAGCGCACCAAAGCCAGCTCAAAGGAGTTCTCTAGCGTGGAAGTTCTTCAGAAAATGTGCTGATGACAGGACACGAGTGGTTTGCACCCTGTGCAATCAGAGCCTGAAGCGAGGCATAAACCTTCTCAACCTGAGCACAACCTGCATGATCAGGCATCTAAGTGCAAAGCACGAGCTGCAGTGGAGTAGACACCTTCAAAACCAAGAAAGGTCTCTGGCTCCTCCTGCTTCCTCTTCTGCTGCAGTCTCGGCCTCTTCATCCACCTCTGTAGTGATACCGGCACCTGCCACCTCGCAAACAGATGATCTGTCAGCAACACCACCACCTGGGTCACCAACCATCTCCACAATGTCCCGTGGAAGCGTTCAGCTTTCCATCTCCCAAACACTTCAGAGGAAGAGGAAGTACCCCCCTACCCACCCGCGATCCCTGGCCCTGAATGCCAGCATTTCAAAATTCTTGGCCTTTGAAATGCTGTCATTCTGTCTGGTGGAGACGCACAGTTTTAAAAGCCTTATGTCGGTGGCTGTCCCACAGTACGTCGTGCCAAGCCGCCACTACTTTTCCAGGCAAGCCATCCCTTCCCTGCACAACCAAGTGGGGGAAAAATCAGGTGTGCACTGCGCAACGCTATCTGTGCCAAGGTCCACCTAACTACCGATACGTGGACCAGTAAGCACGGTCAGGGGCGTTATATCTCCCTAACGGCACACTGGGTAAATGCAGTGGCGGATGGGCCTGAGGCGGATAGCAATTTGGCGCATGTCCTTCCACCACCGAGGATTGCAGGGCGCTTCAGTTTGCCTCCTGTTCCTAACTCCTCCTACTCCGCTTCCTCATCCTCTACCGCCTCCTCATCCGGTCAGTGTAACACCTTCACCACCAACTTCAGCACAGCCAGGGGTAAACGACAGCAGGCAGTTTTAAAACTTGCCTGTTTGGGGGAAAAACCACACACCGCGCAGGAGTTGTGGAGGAGCATGGAACAGCAGACAAATGAGTGGTTGCTGCCAGCGAGCCTCAAGCCCGGCCTGGTGGTGTGCGATAACGGGCGAATTCTCATAGCAGCTCTGGGCCTAGCCGGTTTGACGCAAATCCCTTGCCTGGCGCATGTGCTGAATTTGGTGGTGCAGAGGTTCCTTAAAAACTACCCCGATATGTCAGAGCTGCTGCAGAAAGTGCGGGCCGTCTGTGCGCACTTTCGGCGTTCTCACCCTGCTGCTGCTCGCCTGTCAGCGCTGCAGCGTAACTTCGGCCTTCCCGCTCACCGCCTCATATGTGACGTGCCCACAAGGTGGAACTCCACCTTGCACATGCTGGAAAGACTGTGCGAGCAGCAGCAGGCCATAGTGGAGTTTCAGCTGCAGCACGCACGTGTGAGTCGCTCTGCGGAACAGCACCACTTCACCACCAATAACTGGGCCTCCATACGAGACCTGTGTGCCTTGTTGTGCTGTTTTGAGTACTCCACCAACATGGCCAGTGCCGATGACGCCGTTGTCAGCTTAACTATCCCACTTCTATGCCTCCTTCAAAAAACGATTCGGGCGATGATGGAAGAGGATGTGGCACAGGATGAGGAGGAGGAGGATGAAGAGGTAACATTTTCAAGGCTTTCAGGGCAGTCATTCGCAAGTGGCTCCGAGGGTGGGTTCCTGCACCCACAAACGCCAGGGACACAATTGTCCAGCAGGGGCACAGTTCTGGAGGATGAGGAGGAGGAGATGGAGGAGGAGATGGAACCATGTTCACAGCAGGGTGGCACCCAGGCCAGCTCATGGTCATCACTGGTGCGTGGCTGGGGGGATACAGAGGACACAGACGATACACCTCCCACAGAGGACAGCCTTTCCTTGCCTCTGGGCAGCCTGACACACATGAGCGATTACATGCTGCAGTGTCTCCACAATGACCGCCGAGTTGCCCATATTCTAACTTGTGCTGATTACTGGGTGGCCACGCTGCTGGATCCCCGTTACAAGGACAACGTACCGTCCTTAATTCACTCACTGGAGCGCGATCGCAAGATGCGCGAGTACAAGCGCAAGCTGGTAGATGCGATGCTGCTGGCATTCCCACCTGACAGCGGGGCCACAGTGGAAGCACAAGGCCAAGGCGGAGGAGGAGGAGGAAGAGGTCGCCAACGCAACCAGGGCACCGCCAGCACCTCAGAAGGCAGGGTTAGCATGGCCGAAATGTGGAAAAGCCTTGTCAGCACGCCACAACAAACAGCAGCACCAGCAGCTCATATGGAACGTCTTAGCAGGAGGCAGCATTTCACCAACATGGTGGAGCAGTATGTGTGCACATGCCTACATGTCATGAATGACGGGTCTGTCCCCTTCAACTTCTGGGTCTCCAAATTGGGCACATGGCCTGAGCTTGCCCTTTACGCCTTGGAGGTGCTGGCGTGCCCTGCAGCCAGTGTATTATCTGAACGTGTATTTAGCACGGCTGGGGGTGTTACCACAGACAAGCGCAGCCGCCTGTCCAGAGACAATGTGGACAAGTTCACGTTCATTAAAATGAACCAGGCATGGATCCCACAGGACTTTTCCGTACCTTGTGCAGAATAGAGATGGATACCAACCTTACCCAGCCATTGTTATATTTTTGATCTTTCTCACTCTTTTGGGGTGTACCCTCATTTAAAATGACTGAAAAAAAGCAGTGTTGACTACCTCGTCCTCCTCCACCGCCGCTTCCACCTACACCGCCACATCCACCGCCACCTCAACCTCCCTCCTACTCCATATGGGCCTCGTCCTTCACAGATGAAGAAAATTGTTTTATTTTTCTGGTTTTTTTTGTTATTTTAAGTTATTTCCCTATCCACATTTGTTAGCAGAGCATTTGCCATGCTCTTAACTACGTTTTGCCGCCATTTGCAGCACTCTAGCCCTTTCTATTGGTGTTTTAGAGCCATTTTAGTGCCTGAAAGTTCGGGTCCCCATTGACTTCAATGGGGTTCGGTGTCCAGGTAAAGTTCGGAAAGAGTCCGGGACACGGACCCGGACTTTTTTTTCAAGTTCGGCCGAACCCGCCGAACACGGACATCCAGGTGTCCGCTCACCTCTAATGGGGACCACAACTCTTCCTCTTCACGCTCATCTACGGCCTGATCCAGCACTCTTCGTAGGGCACGCTCCAGGAAGAAAACATATGGGATGATGTCGCTGATGGTGCCTTCGGTGCGACTGACTAGGTTTTTCACCTCTTCAAAAGGACGCATGAGCCTCAGGCATTGCGCAGGAGCGTCCAGTAACGTGGCAAAAAAATACCCAGCTCCGCCGAGGCTGTCCTAGCACCCTAGTCATACAAATACTCGTTGATGGCTTTTTCTTGTTGGAGCAGGCGGTCGAACATTTGAAGTGTTGAATTCCAACTTGTCGGGCTGTCGCAAATAAAGCACCTCACTGGCATGTTGTTTCGCCGCTGAATATCTGAAAAGTGTGCCATGGCCGTGTAGGAACGCCTGAAATGGCCACACACCTTCCTGTAAGCCTGGGTACTTATGCACAAAGTGTTGTACAATCAGATTCAACACATGTGCTATGCACGGCACATGTGTCAACTTGCCCAAATTCAATGCCGCCAACAAATTGCTACCGTTGTCACACACCACTTTGGCGATCTCCAGTTGGTGCGGGGTCAGCCACTGATCCACCTGTGCGTTCAGGGCGGACAGTAGTGCTGGTCCGGTGTGACTCTTTGCTTTCAGGCAAGTCAACCCCAAGATGGCGTGACACTGTCGTATCTGGCATGTGGAGTAGCCCCTGGGGAGCTGGGGGGGTGCAGTTGGTGTGGAGCAAGACGCAACAGCAGAAGAGGACTCAGCTGAGGAGGTTAGCAAAGAGGATGGAGTAGGAGGAGTAGAGGAGGTGGCAGCAGGCCTGCCTGCAAGTCGTGGCGGTGTCACCAACTCCTCTGCAGAGCCACGCATTCCATGCTTGGCAGCCGCCAGCAGGTTCACCCAATGCGCAGTGTAAGTGATATACCTGCCCTGACCGTGCTTTGCAGACCAGGTATCAGTGGTCAGATGGACCCTTTCCCCAACACTGTGTGCCAGACATGACATGACTTCCTTTTCCACAATACAGGTCGGGGATTGCCTTTTGTGAAAAAAAATTTTGGCCGGGTACCTTCCACTGCGGTGTCCCAATAGCTACAAATTTTTTGAAGGCCTCAGACTCCACCAGCTTGTATGGTAAAAGCTGGCGGGCTAAAAGTTCCGACAAGCCAGCTGTCAGACGCAGGGCAAGGGGGTGACTCTGTGACATTGGCTTCTTATGCCCCATACACACGTGCAGATTATCTGCAGACTTTTGTCTGCAGACTTACCTTTTCTATGTAGTGCAAGGGCCTGCCGGATTGCATACAAATTGAAAGTGTTTAGGTTTGACCTCATATTATATGGTTTTGGTAAGTCTGCAGACAAAAGTCTGCAGATAATCTGCACGTGTGTATGGGGCATTACGCTCAAACATTTCCTTGACAGACACCTTACTGTGGGCAGATGAGCAGGAACTGCTGAAGGTGAGAGGCGGAGTGGCGGGTTGTTGATAGGGGGCAAGGAGGACAGCAGTGGTTGATGTGGCTGAAGATGCTGGACCAGGAGGAGGATGGTGGCTTTGAGTTTGTGTGCTGCTTGTACTCATGTGTTGATCCCATAAGCGTTTGTGATGTGAGATCATGTGCCTTCGCAAAGCAGTTGTACCTAGGTGGGTGTTGGACTTCCCACGACTCAGTTTCTTTTGGCACAGGTTGCAAATGGCATCGCTGTTATCAGAGGCAGAAACACAAAAAAAAATGCCACACTGCTGAGCTTTGCAATGACGGCATTCTGGTGGTGGCAACAGCTTGCATTGATTGGCGTGCTGCCTGGCTGACCCCGGGTGCCGATACATGCTGTCTGACTGTGCCACTAGCTCCTTGCGATGACCTCCCCCTGCTTCCAACTTGTCTCCTCCTCCTCTCTGTCTCCCCATCTGAACTTTCCCCCTCTTCTTCTCTTCGAGCAGGCACCCAGGTGACATCCACAGACACATCGTCGTCATCAGCCGCTTCACTTGACAACTCAGCAAAGGCAGCAGCAGCAGGTACAACATCATCATCATCACAATGTACGTCCATGTGTATAATGCTGCCTGACTGAGACATATCCCCGTTATCTACATCCTCTGGCACTAATGGTTGCGCATCACTCATTTCTTCCAACTGATGTGTAAATAACTCCTCTGACAGATCAAGTGAAGCGGCTGTGGTGCTAGTGTCGGTGGTGCCGGCGGGTGGGCGAGTGGTAAATTGAGAGGTGGCCGAAGCTGAGCTGGAGGAGGATGGTGCATCAAGGTTCCGAGTGGAAGCTGTAGAAGATTGGGTGTCCTGTGTAAGCCAGTCAACTATGCCCTCAGAATTTTTTGAGTTCAGGGTACGTGGCCTGCCTCTGCCTGTCATTTTTTTTAGATTAGTGGTACTATGCATGGAAGGTGCTGTGCCACCCTATATGAGGGTTGGGCAGTGGGTATAGTACAGTCTGGACCTGACACTCACTGGCAGGCAACTGCAATTATAAAAAATAAATTATCTTTTAATGTGCAAGGTGCTGTGCCACCGTATATGAGTGGTGGGCACTGCAGTGGGCACAGTACAGTCTGTGGACCTGACACTCACTGGCAGGCAACTGCAATTATAAAAAATAAATTATCTTTTAATTTGCAAGGTGCTGTGCCACCGTATATATATGAGTGGTGGGCACTGCAGTGGGCACAGTACAGTCTGTGGACCTGACACTCACTGGCAAGCAACTGCAATTATAAAAAATAAATTGTTTCTGGTTTCGTGACCAAGCACATGATAACCCACAGAACTTGCAGGCTCCATGAGTTCATTGAATATGCACGCCACGCTGAGCGTCATTTTCAATTAAAAAATAAAACAAGAAAGGAAACGTTTTAATTGTAGAGGAAGATACTGATGCATATGTCATTGAAAAAGGTACCGGGAAGGTAAGAAGGCCCCAACGGAGACCTCGTATCAAGGATTACGAGGGTAGGAAGGAAATAGGGGAATGTTTTTTGTGTGGTAAAAAGGGCCACATGGCAAGAGAGTGTAAGTCAAGGAGAGATGAAGAGAGAGAGGAGAAAGCATGACTAGTGGAAAAGGAAGAATGAAATAGAATGTATCAAGAATGTAATAGATTCAGGAGAACTTGACATGTTGGACATATGCAATGTGGAAATGTATTTACAAAATGAGATAAAACCAGTAATAACACTGTACAAGGGAAATAAATTACCTTTTTGTGTGACACGGGGGCATGTTTAACTTTGATTCACCCTCAGTATTTACCTGAAGGGATCAAAAGAAAAGGAACATTTTTTGTAAAATCAGGGAGTGGTGTAATATGTGAAGAAGATGTGTCTGAAAAACTTCTTGTAGAGGACCCACAAACAAAAAGAAAAACAGAATGTAAAACTGTGATATCTGAAAAGTGTCCGATTAACCTATTGGGCAGGGACTTGCTGCATGCACTAGACATTTCAGTTATACCAGCAGAGGGGGGTTTGAGAGCCCACCGAGCCTGTGGAACATACAGTATGTGATGAAGACTGACAGTGAACCTTATTACTGGTACAGCTTGGACTTAAGTTCCACAGGTCCAGGAAGCATGCAGCAACCCCTTCTCAAAATAGCAGAAGAAAAGGTTAAAGGGAAAAGCTATGAGGTTCAACATAATTTACACTGCACTATGTATTTTAAACATTCCATAGGAACTGATGTTGATTATGAAAGAAAATTGGGTAAATTTTCAGGGGTCAGAATTACGTTGAAAACGTTCTACTGGGATCAGGAGGAAACAGCGTGGCCACCTGTCTCCTTGCTGATGAGATATTCAAGTTACATAGGGGAAGAATTGTACCCCATGTATCAATTACTTGGAATGTCTCATAAGATTGGTATGAGTTAGCGGAACTTTTGACCGACTGGGTACATATGACACCTGAACAACAGAAAATAAAGGGAATCCAGTCTTTCAACCTTAATTGGGTCACACAATGTACTCCAGGAGTGCACCTTTCAGGAGTATACTACGACAAGGAATGACTATTCCTCTTGACCCAGGAGGAAGAGGATGCATTGAAAGACATCCCCGACTATCTTTGGTCAAAAGGAAAGACTGATGTTGGACTGATCAAAACGGCAACTGAAGTACAAATCACCCCTAAAAGTACTATGAGACCCTATCAAAAACAATACCCCTTAAGAAAAGATGCAGAAGCTGGGGTGGATCCTGTAATTAAAGAATTGTTGGATAGAGGTATAATCATAGAATGTCCAGATTCGCCCTGTAATACACCATTGTTCCCTGTTTAGAAAACCGCAGGGAGGGTGGAGGCTTGTTCAGGACCTACAGGCAGTAAATAAGGCTGTGGTGCCACGGGCCCCAGTTGTGCCTGACCCCCATGTCCTCCTGAACGATCTTCAGCCTGAGAACAGAGTATTCTCTGTTATTGATATAGGTAACGCATTCTTTTCAATATCTTTGCATATAGTTCTGGTTTGCATTTACTTATAAGCAAAAAAAGTATACACATACGCGATTACCGCAAGGGTATTGTGAAAGTCCCACAATTTTCTCACAAGAAATGTCCAACAACTTGTCCAGGTTTACACCTCCCTGTGACAGCCAAATACTTCTGTACGTGGATGACATATTGGTGGCATCTCCTACAGAATTAAGCTGCCAAAGAGATACGCTGGCCCTGTTGTCCTTTCTTGCTGAGCAGGGACACAAGGTCAGTAAATATAAGTTGCAGCTTTGGAAGACACAGGTGAAGTACTTAGGATATACTATATCACAGGAAGGTAGGCATCTGGATGACGGCCGTAAGACGGCTATACTTCAGGTTCCTAGACCACGCACTAAGAAGGAAATTATGTCTTTTCTTGGGATGGCTAATTTTTGCAGGTCTTGGATAGCAAACTATGCAACAGAAATAGCTCCCTTAGCTGAACTGATTCATAGCACTACAATGTCAGCTAGAGACAAAATACAATGGACTTCAGGGGCAGAGAAAGCCTTTACTAAGATTAAACAATTGATTGTGGGGTCAGCGGTTCTTGGATTTCCCAACTACAAAAAGACTTTCTATCAAACAGTAGATTGTAAGGATGGGTATATGACCTCTGTCTTCACTCAGGAATATGGTGACAAGCACAAACCAATTGCATTTTACTCTACCAGGTTGGATCCAGTGGCACATAGTTTACCCCACTGTGTCCAAGCTGTTGTAGCAGCCCTGATGGCCATTAAGTCTTCAGCCACGATAGTTCTCTTTCACCCCCTCGTCTTGAGGGTTCCACATGCCATTTCAGTAGTTTTGCTGCAGGACAAAATTTCCTACTTGTCTCCAGCAAGGCATCTGTCATGCATGACCACTCTTTTAGGGCAACCCCATATTACCATTGAAAGATGTACTACACTGAACCCTTCCACACTTATGCCTACACCTGTTGAAGGAGAGCCACACGATTGTATAGCTCAAATTGATGAAAGAATACTTCCAAGAAAAGATCTCACAGATGTACCACTTGATAATGCTGATGTTACATATTTTGTTGATGGATCCAGCAAAAAGAATGATATAGGAACAAACCAAACGGGCTATGTCGTGGTAACACATAACCAGATTGTTGAAACAGGTAAATTACCCAGTTTCTATTCAGCTCAACAAGCAGATATCATAGCGTTAACCAGGGCATGTGACCTGGGTAAAGGGAAAAAGGTGAACATATATACAGATAGTCAGTATGCTTTCTCCACTATACATGTATTCACACAACAATGGAAAAATAGGGGCATGGTCACATCAACAGGCAAACCTATCCAACATAGGGACCTCATCTTAGCCTTACTAGACAGTGTACAGAAGCCAGCTCAAGTAGCTATATGTAAGTGTGCAGCCCATAAGAAAGGGACAGATCCTATCACACAAGGGAATGCCTTAGCAGACAAGGCAGCGAAAGAGGCAGCTGGAGGTAAACAGGAAACAAACTCCTATCTTGCTAAACCAGTAGAAATACAGAAAACAATAGATGAGACCTGGCTGACAGAAATGCAGAGAACAGCACCTGAAAGCGAAAAACAAAAATGGTTATCAAAAGGAGCGACACAGGCGAAAGGTATCTACACAAGTACTGAAGGCAAACCTATCTTGCCTTCCTCCTTGTTTAGATATGCAGCCTTATTGAGCCATGGGCAAAGCCATGTCTCAAAAGGGGGGATGGTACAGATGGTTAACAAAGTGTTCACAACGTATGGTTTCACTAATTACTCAAAACATTTTTGTTTGACATGTTCAACCTGCAATAGGTATCATGTGCAGGGAGCATTTAGACCTCTACGAGGTCGGTTCCCTAAGCCTCCTTACCCCTTTCACACGATTTGTATGGATTTTATTGAACTGAACAAATGCAAAAATAAGAAATTTTGCCTAATAATAGTTGATTTATACACGAAATGGGTGGAAAGATTTCCCCTGACACTCCCTGATGGGCAGTTAGTGGCCAAGGTAATCATAAAGGGAATAGTTCCCAGGTTTGGGATCCCTTCCATCATTTACAGTGATAATGGTTCTCATTTTGTGAATCAGACAATACAGCAAATCAGCAAATGGTACATGTAACGGAACAGGGCACCCCTGACTGGGTACCTCCATTGACAGATGCTCCTAGTGCTTCCCGAGGGGCTCCAAGCACTCCACCAGACACCGTAACTACTTCAGACCCCACGAACAGCCGCAGCTTGGTTAGGGTCTCACAATCTCCTACCCACCCTGGACCTACGACAAGGCTCGAGGTTCCTGTGGGTGAACCTCCTTTCCCCAGAGAGTGCAGCACGAACAAGCTCTTACACAAGCTCTTACAAGAACTTAGTGATTCTCTAAGGGAGTATAGAGGACCATAGCAATCCCTTACTGCAGATTCCCCCAATAAGAGACAAGACTCTAGATTGAGGGTGAATAACTAATTTCCTTCTTCTTTATTGAACAGACTTATATACAGTTTTCACCCACAAGGTTACCACCCAGGTGGACCTTGTTGAAGACTGGACGTGATATTCACAATCCAATAGGAACAGAGTTTTACACTCTCATACAGTATACACAAAAATATACAATGTGGGACAATCCCCCCTCCCCCTTAGCATCCAATCCACATACCTATAAGTTTCTCTTAAGGCAGACAGACAGAACAATGGGAGGTCATTAACACTTAACAATGCGAAAGGGCAATCCACATTCCCTCCCAATACACAACAAAAGGAAAACCTGTCTGACATTGAAAGATATGTAATATACACAGCATTTAGGAAGAACAGATTTCATGGCAAATGGGAATAAATCTTTATACTCCTATATGGAGATATGGCTGGCAAATATGACCGTCCCATCTGAAGCAATTCAAACCATTAATCCTCTGTCTTCAACTTCCAGTGACGGTGAGTACTGTCACATATCTTCCCCGCAAAGTAGACAAACCAGGTACCAGACCTACAATCGGTCAGTGCCTGAGTTAGTCGGGTAACAAGTCCCAAAGAGTCAATCCTTCATGGCAGCTTCCTTGACAAAATGCCACATAGTTTGTAAGTTTGTCTTGGCAAGGCGCATGGAGCTCTCATAGCCGATCAGCCTGTGATAGTCTGGTTTGGGCAGGCCAGACTGGGCTTCTTGGGCACCCTGTGTCCCTGTAAGACACAGGGTGATTTAGACATAAGAGCAGCCTAGCAGGCTGAGAGAAGAACTTTCCAACCTGTAACGCTCATGCGTTTTTTGTTAATGAATGGATTTGCAGCTGCAGAATTGTTACACTCAGTAGTCGTGTAGAGATTCTGTTGAACAACATATCCAACTCTCAGGACTTCATCACCGTGCACAGCCTGTTATGCAATATACATACCCTCAATATGATGTTCCTGGAGTGATAGAATATATGATAGTATAGAGGTGAGAGACAGGCGATAGTATGGTGAGCACTCAGTAATAGTATTCAGGAGAGTGGTAGGTGATGGTAGTATGCAGATAGGTTCTAGCAATCATGTATAGTACAGATGGTAGGGGACAGCAGAATGTATACAAGATAGAGTAACCTAGTGCAATGATAGATGATGGTAGTCCCAAGAGCTAACAATCTTATGCAGATGATAGGAATAGATTAGATAGTAATAGTCTTTGTAATATGCAGTAGATGATAGTGAAAGTATAGGTTAGGAAGGAATCCCCTGTGGGGTACTTATCACTAGATAGTTAGTAGTAGCAAGGTCCAGTAGTAAGGAGTGATCCGGTAGCGAGATACGGGATCGGCAGCGAGGTTCCGGTTCAGTTCAGGCAAAGGGTATAGCTAGAAGCTCCGGCAGCACAAGACAAGGTAAGGTGAACATGCGGTTTGATCGAGCAATGAGTGAGAGCAAACCGGCGATTGAAATAACCGCTCATAGCGGCGCTCGGCGATGATGTCATTGCCCTTAAAGGTGTATGCGTTCCATTTGGATAGCAAGATGGGACGCAATGTTAGGAGAGAAATGGAAATAAGGGTACCATAGGTACCAGAACATTACAGTACCCCCCCCCCTTAAGGCCGGCTCCGGAAGGCCTCTAGAACTGTTTTTTCCGGGTATTTTGAGTGGAAATGGCGAATCAGTCTAGGGGCATGTATATCGGATATATCCAGCCAGGTGTCGTCTTGGGGCCCATAGTTCTTCCATCGTACTAGATATTGGAGTCTTCTTCTATGGATACGAGAATCCAGAATCTCCTTTATCTCAAATTCTTCTCCGCCTTCAACTTGTACAGGAGGTGGAGGTGAGATGGTAGGCCTTATTCCTTGGTTAGGAACATGGGGCTTTAGTAGCGACACATGGAAGATGGGATGTATCTTGAGGTCTGTTGGTAATGTGAGTTGTACTGCAGCTTTTCCAATAAGCTTCTCTATTGGGAAAGGTCCCAGGAATAACGGTCCAAGTTTTTTACTAGGGATCTTTAATCTCAGATTTTTTGTAGAAAGCCAGACAAGATCCCCAATGGCATATTGGGGAGAGGGTTTCCTACGAAGGTCATAGTACCTCTTTTGTTGACTATGAGCATGTGAGATGGTGGTGTTGAGCAAACCCAGGGAATCCTTTATTTGGGTAAGATAATCAGAAGCCACTGGATTACTTGATGGCAAGATACGTGGTGGAAGAAGTGTGGGATGAAACCCATAGTTTAAGTAGAATGGACTTTGTTTAGTAGTGCTGTGGGTCGCGTTGTTATAGGCGAATTCCGCCAGCGGGAGGAGGTCCACCCAATCGTCCTGTAGATATGAAGTATAGCAACGTAGATATTGCTCAATGCACTGGTTAACTCTCTCTGTCTGTCCGTTGGTCTGAGGGTGGTAAGGAGAGGTAAGTTTTCGCTCTATTCGTAGTATCTGACATAGAGCTTGCCAAAACTTTGAGATGAACTGTGAACCACGGTCAGACAGAAGTGTTTTTGGAATACCATGTAACTTAAAGACATGTTTCACAAGTAATTCAGCTGTTTGTTTGGATGAAGGTAGTCTTCGGATAGGAGTGAAATGTGCCATCTTGGTCAGATGGTCCACTGACACTAAAATGGTGTTGAATCCTTTGGAAGGTGGTAGTTCCACTATAAAGTCTAAGGATACCACTTCCCACGGAACCTGGGGTATTGGTAAACTACAAAGTAGACCCGATGGTTTTGTAGTATCAATTTTGGACCTTGCACAGATGTCACAAGATGAAACGAACTTTTGTACGGTCGTCTTCATGTCAGGCCACCAAAACTGCCTAGTAAGTAGATTGAATGTTTTAGTCATACCCATATGTCCTGCCATAGGTACATCATGCAACAATTCCAAGATCTTGGTTCGCATAGTAGGGGGTATGTATAATTTGTCGTTGTAGTAGAGGAAGCCTTCTGCATCAGCATTTAGTTGTGGTGGAGGTGAATCCAGTCCTTTGCTGTGCAAAATCTCTTCCTTCAGGGAACGGACAACACCGATAATACGTTCATAGGGTATTATAGGAACTGAGGGAACCTCGGCGTAGCCATCCTCGGTTAATCGTGAAAGCGCATCTGCTTTTTTATTTTTGTCTGCAGGCGTGTAGGTCACTAGAAAATTAAATCTCAAAAAGAATAACGACCATCGTACCTGCCGGTGGGAAAGAGTTCTATTAGTCTGAAGGTATTGAAGGTTTTTGTGATCAGTATATATAAGGATTGGCAATCGAGTACCCTCAAGTAGATGTCGCCAATTCTCTAATGCCAGTTTTATGGCTAGTAACTCTTTTTCACCCACTGGGTAATTCACCTCGGGGCTGCTTAATGACTTTGAGAAGAAAGCAACTGGGTGAAGTGGTGAAGTGTTTGTTGGTCGTTGTGAGAGAACTGCTCCTACTGCCATATTTGACGCATCTACCTCCAAGATGTATTGAAGGGATGGGTCTGGATGGCGTAGTATGGGAGCAGAGGTAAAGCTTGATTTCAACAAGCAGAAAGCTCCATTTGCTTCTTCTGACCATTTGAATGGTTTTTTTGTACTTGTGAGTTGTGTGAGAGGTCTCACAATGGCAGAGAAGTTCTTAATGAACTTTCTATAGTAGTTAGAGAATCCGAGGAATCTTTGTAATGCTTTGCGAGTTGTTGGCACAGGCCAATCTAGAATACAGGATATTTTGCTCCTGTCCATTTTGATTCCATTTTTGGATATAATGTATCCTAGGAATAGTACCTCCTCTTTATGAAATAAACATTTTTTTGATTTAACATATAAGTTATGTGCAAGTAGTCTTGACAACACGAGTCTTACATGTTTTATGTGCTCAGGTAAGGAATGAGAATAAATAAGTATATCGTCCAAATATACTACAACACAAACGTCAAGCAAGTCTCTGAATATATCATTTATAAATCGTTGGAAAGCTGCGGGAGCATTACACAACCCAAATGGCATCACGAGGTACTCGAACAGTCCGTATCTGGTTGTGAATGCTGTTTTCCATTCATCCCCGTCACGGATTCGAATTAAATTGTATGCCCCTTTTAGGTCCAATTTCGAAAAGTATGAAGCTCCGCGCACCTGTTCTATAAGTTCAGGAATAAGCGGTAAAGGATAACGATCCTTTATTGTAATGGTATTTAATTGTCTGAAATCAATAATAGGTCTGAGACTTGAATCCTTATTGCGGACAAAGAAGAGTCCTGCAGCAGTGGAGGAAGTAGAAGGTCTGATGAATCCTTTCGCCAAATTTTCATCCAAGTATTCCTTGAGATGAGAGAGTTCATCCTGTGAAAGAGGATAAACGTGACCGAAAGGTAATTTGCTATTAGGGAGTAGATCGATACAACAATCATAGTCCCTATGGGGAGGCAATATTTGAGCGTTTTTCTCAAGGAAGACCTCCGCCAAATCGTCATAACATGGTGGTATAATCTCCTCCGACACCACAGACAGGATCCTTCCATATGATGAGAGGTTACACGTGGTTTCACAGTAGTGAGAAGAGAAGGTTAAAGTTCTTGTTTTCCAATCGATGATAGGTTGATGTATGTGTAACCAGGGGAGTCCCAAAATAATGGGAAAATGTGGTGAGGTCGGTACATCAAAAGTGGTGGTCTCCACATGGGATTTGTCAGCAGTGACGAGGAGTGCCTATGTCTGATTGGTGATGGGACCAGAGGATAACGGAATACCGTTAATGAAACTAACAGAGACAGGTTTAAGTTTTGAAATAATAGGTATTTTATTTAAGGTAACAAAACAAGTATCAATGTAGTTTCCACAAGATCCTGTGCCAATCATAGCCTTGGTGGTGATCCTAGTTTGGTCCCACTGTAATGTCAAATGAATAAAAAGATAAGGATTAGAAAAGGAAGTTGTTAGTCCCCTTAGCAAGACATTTGAACACTCACCCTCTTTTTTGCGGACAAGGGGACAGCCGCTTATCAAATGATCCGGGGATGCGCAGTACATGCAGAGATGTTCGGATTTCCTCCTGGCACGTTCGGAAAAGGTCAAAGGTGGACGTATCATTCCTACTTCCATAGGAGTAGGGTCAACAGGCGACATCTGAGAAGGTCTGGACAATGGTAATCCCATCTTCTCAGCCTTTCTTTCTCATAGTCGTCTGTCAATATTGACACTGGTCTGTATCAGGCCATCCAAGGTGTCAGGTAAATCCGCTCGGGCGAGCTCGTCTTTAACGGCTTCTGATAGGCCGAGTCTGAACTGCGTTCGCAAGGATGTGTCATTCCACCCTGAATCAAGGGACCATCTTTTGAAATCTGCCACGAAGTCCTCAACAGGTCTCCTTCCTTGTTTTAAAGCCCTCAATTGGGTATCAGCAGTACTCTGCTTATTGGGGTCTTCATATAAACTAGCGAGTTGCGCTAGGAATAAAGGATAGGAGTTAAGGAGTGGGTCATCTTTCTCAAAGAGAGAGTCTGCCCAGGCCCGGGGGTCACCCGTCAAATAGGAAATAGCGGTACAGACTTTGATTTGGTCGGTGGGATAGGTATGAGGTTTCAACAAGAAAAGCAATTGACATGCGTTTTTAAATTCACTAAATTTACTCCGATCACCAGTAAACACTAGAGGAGGGTTTACCTTAGGTTCATGGGGCTGAGCAGCAGAGAGCTGCGCAAGACGGCCAACCTGCTGTCTTAAAGCCTGATTTTCGTTTTTTACCTCTGTAAGAGCAAGTATCAATGCATCTACTTGTTGTTTTAGTTGCATTACTTGAGTGGACAAATCTGCTGAATCCATATTTTTTTTTTAAGGCTCGATCAATCTGTAACGCTCATGCGTTTTTTGTTAATGAATGGATTTGCAGCTGCAGAATTGTTACACTCAGTAGTTGTGTAGAGATTCTGTTGAACAACATATCCAACTCTCAGGACTTCATCACCGTGCACAGCCTGTTATGCAATATACATACACTCAATATGATGTTCCTGGAGTGATAGAATATATGATAGTATAGAGGTGAGAGACAGGCGATAGTATGGTGAGCACTCAGTAATAGTATTCAGGAGAGTGGTAGGTGATGGTAGTATGCAGATAGGTTCTAGCAATCATGTATAGTACAGATGGTAGGGGACAGCAGAATGTATACAAGATAGAGTAACCTAGTGCAATGATAGATGATGGTAGTCCCAAGAGCTAACAATCTTATGCAGATGATAGGAATAGATTAGATAGTAATAGTCTTTGTAATATGCAGTAGATGATAGTGAAAGTATAGGTTAGGAAGGAATCCCCTGCGGGGTACTTATCACTAGATAGTTAGTAGTAGCAAGATCCAGTAGTAAGGAGTGATCCGGTAGCGAGATACGGGATCGGCAGCGAGGTTCCGGTTCAGTTCAGGCAAAGGGTATAGCTAGAAGCTCCGGCAGCACAAGACAAGGTAAGGTGAACATGCGGTTTGATCGAGCAATGAGTGAGAGCAAACCGGCGATTGAAATAGCCGCTCATAGCGGCGCTCGGCGATGATGTCATTGCCCTTAAAGGTGTATGCGTTCCATTTGGATAGAAAGATGGGACGCAATGTTAGGAGAGAAATGGAAATAAGGGTACCATAGGTACCAGAACATTACACAACCTCTCTAAGGTAGGCTGTGTTCCACAGGCCCTCCCAATGTCTGCACCCACCCAGTACCCCAAACAAATTGTCTGGAAAACAGTGTTACTCACCCAGCCAACCTCTGCCTCTCTCGCAGAACATTCCCGCTGCTGGGGATAAGTGTGGACTGGCCCTTCTCCTGGGAGTCATTTCAGCCACTGAAGAGAAGACAGGGTGGTGGGGCTCACTTTGTCAGGCTGTTGGGGATCTGGGCCGACTGTCCAGCATCCCTGGGGTGTACAAATGAAGACTGTAGCTTTTGCGGGTGCTGGGCAGAGGTCGGTAACACTCTGCCCTGTTGGCAGCTCTTCTGCTGGGTTGGGGTTGGCGAATACTACCCCCAGGACCTGGTTGGGTGTCTGCTGTAGAGAGGAAGGATCGCCTACCTCCTCCTCCTGGTATTCCTGCGGGGTAGGCTGTGGATCTGGACCGGCCATCCAGCATCCCTGTAGGTCTGGTGCAGAGACCGCGGTCCCATCTGCACCATTGGGGTCAGGTCTGTTGTCTCGCTGTGGTTGGGGAGAAGGAATAGCTGTCTCCCCTCCCTGGAAGGTACACTGCTGCGTGGAAGGAAGGACGACACCTTCGGCTCCCTGTAACTCCTGCTGTAGCTGGGGACATGGGTCGGCTGCCCAGCCTCCCTGCAGGGCCGGTAGAGAGACCTCGTCCCATCTCCACCTGCCATTGGTGGGTCTTCCAAGTACCACCAGTCTGTACTGTCTCTCCAACTGAAGGGTTGTGCTTGCAGGGTAGATTGGGGTGGAACGGAGCAGAGCAGGCGTTTGTAGTCCTGCTCCAGTTCCCACTCCATTCTGACCAGATGAATCAGGTCTGACCCCAGGTCATCCGCTTTGGGGAGACCCAGTGGGGCTTCCCTGGTGCCTGGATTTACCAGCGCCAAAACTCTGCTGGACCTCCAAAGTCCCTCTCCTCAAAGGCCTCCCACAGCAAGCCCGGGCCACTATAGTCCTCACCTTCCGGCATATTGTTGTCAGCCATCCAGTGGTCGTGCCGGGTAGCGTACCACTTTAGTGCCCGGTAAGCTTCATCCAGCAACAACTCCTTCAAAATCAGGTTCCACAGCTCCGTCACCCACTCATCCAGGGGTTGCTCTCCTAGGAAAGGTAACCGCAGGGCAACGTATACCTGGAACCGCTGTTTTTCGCTGGGAAGGTTCTCTCTCCACCTCCACTGCACATCCTACAAGGCCTCATACCACATTTCCTTTCGAGTGAAATCTCTCCAGTCCAGTATGGCTTCCTCTGATAAAGGCCCATCCTGTTGGACCAAGTGTTGCTGCAACCTCCAGAGAAACTCCTCCTCATATGGGGACGCTGCACAGGTGTTATCTTGCTCCATAACGTTACCGGTATCTTCGAGCTGCTTCTCCTCACACTAGGACGCCATCCCATCACTTGCCACCAATGTAACGGAACAGGGCACCCCTGACCGGGTACCTCCGTTGACAGATGCTCCTAGTGCTTCCCGAGGGGCTCCAAGCACTCCACCAGACACCGTAACCACTTCAGACCCCACAAACTGCCGCAGCTTGGTTAGGGTCTCGCAATCTCCTACCCACCCTGGACCTACGACAAGGCTCCAGGTTCCTGTGGGTGAACCTCCTTTCCCCAGAGAGTGCAGCACGAACAAGCTCTTACACAAGCTCTTACAAGAGCTTAGTGATTCTCTAAGGGAGTATGGAGGACCATAGCAATCCCTTGCAGCACATTCCCCCAATAAGAGACAAGACTCTAGATTGAGGGTGAAAAACGAATTTGCTTCTTCTTTATTGAACAGACAGTTTTCACCCACAAGGTTACCACCCAGGTGGACCTTGTTGAAGACTGGACGTGATATTCACAATCCAATAGGAACAGAGTTTTACACTCTCATACAGTATACACAAAAATATACAATGTGGGACAATCCCCCTCCCCCTTAGCATCCAATCCACATACCTGTAAGTTTCTCTTAAGGCAGACAGACAGAACAATGGGAGGTCATTAACACTTAACAATGCGAAAGGGCAATCCACATTCCCTCCCAATACACAACAAAAGGAAAACCTGTCTGACATTGAAAGATATGTAATATACACAGCATTTAGGAAGAACAGATTTAATGGCGAATGGAAATAAATCTTTATATTCCTATATGGAGATATGGCTGGCAAATATGACCGTCCCATCTGAAGCAATTCAAACCATGAATCCTCTGTCTTTAACTTCCAGTGACGGTGAGTACTGTCACAGTACAGTATTGACTTAAAAAAACATTGTGTCTATCACCCACAGTCTGCAAGTACCGTAGAAAGACAATGGTATTTTGAAGGGTAAATTGAGAAAATGAATGGAAGAGACTGGTAAAAACTGGATACAGTGTCTGCCAATAGCCATGCTAAGCATGAGAGTAACTCCCACAGCGAGGGGGTTGACACCTTATGAGATACTGTACGGGAGACCATACTATATCCCACAACTTAGGCCATTTGTTAGGGTAGATGAGGAAACGGATTGTGAACTAGCAAACTATATGAGAAAACTGTTAACATCTAAGGAAATATTGTCTCCAAACTCTCTTACAGGTCAAGAAACTCCGGCAGAGCAGGGCACCCTTGTGCAACCAGGGAATTGGGTGTGGATCAAAATAATCAAGAGAAAACAGTGGTCAGATCCAAGGTGGGAAGGGCCTTATCAGGTACTATTGTCTACACCCACAGCTGTAAAAGTAGAAGAAAGAGTACCTTGGATACATCTATCACATTGCAAGAAAGCAAAGTATCTAGGGCCAGAAGAGGGAGCGCCCACAGAGCCATGATTGTACGTCCGGCTACAAAGGGGGGTGACTCCAATAGGGACCACTCTTCTCAAACCCGATGAAGAAAATGGAACAAGATAGGCTCATAGGGGCGATAAAACAGCCTAGGGAAAGACAGCTATTGGAACCTGGGTATTTTACTAAGACATGGACAGGTAGGATCTTATTAGGTGGAATGGTAGTCGGAGGGATTATAGCACTGATATTGATACTCTTGGACATCAACTCCCCTCAGTGGGTCAACAGGGTAAAGTCAGGAATGACAAAAAGAGAGATAAAAAGAGGGGACAAAGATGGAGTATATACTATGACGGTCAATGAGGGGGTTACCACAATGATGCAAATTGATATCTGTAGCATTAACTACTGCCCCAGTAATTGGAATTTAAGGTATAGTAGTAAAAAAAATGAGAGATATCTGTGCGGATACCCCACCAGTTCATGCTGGAGTAATGTATGGTGGACAACAGATAAGTTAGGATATTACAACAAAGGTGCTGTAGTCCCTGAGAGTAAAAAGGATTTGGTATCCAGACTGTCAATAAGTCAATTTACTTACGTGGGCTATAACCATAACTTTTTCACTGTAACCTTAAAAAATCCTAAAAGCACTGACTCTGGAGATTATGGTTTAGGAATAGCTGTCCTATGGAACTATGGATCAAACCTTTTGATGAGAATAAGAATCCAAGTCACACCTAATACTCCTCCAACATCACTCCCAGTAAACCCCGACTTAAATCTTCCTGATACTAAATCTGAATACCTATTTAAAACAGTTTTGCCAACAAAGAACAACTAAGTATTGAAACAGGATATGGAGATAAGAATGAATGGATAAAATGGGTTAGATGGACTACTAAAAGTAAGGAGCAGGGAAATTGCATTTTGTGTGCCAACTCACGACCCTACTTAGCAACAGTCCCCTTCCTGGCTGACGAAACAGATTTGACGTGCATAATAATGATGTTTAAAGAGAATGTAACAGATGACCAGTGCAAAAATGAGCAGGAGTTATACCCGGCAAATAAAATGTGGAGTGTGCCCCCATTAATTAGAGTAGTTCCCAGAAATTTTACTTGTTTCATCAGTACTGATGAGACAGGACAACAACGAGGGGAGCTACCCTTGTATTACTGCCCCCAGAACGTACTTATCACAAGTTCACCTTACCAACAGACATGGTTTGAGGATCAGGAGAAGCAATTAGCAGATGTATGGTGGTTATGCGGGGATATGAAGCTTAGGCCTAAACTCCCTCCCAGGTGGAAAGGGAGCTGTGCTTTAACACACTTGCTTCTTCCCTTTTATATGATACCTGTAGGTGCTGAAGTAAAAATGCCTCAGTTGGAGAAGCACCACTTTCGCATGAAAAGAGAAACACCTCGTTTGACAATCGAGTCTATGTTGATTCCATCGGAGTGCCACGAGGAGTCCCTGATGAGTTCAGAGCACAGAACCAAGTATTAGCCGCACTCACCTCCATCTTCCTATGGGTACAGCCCAACAAGAACGTTGACTGGATAAATTACATCTACTATAACCAGCAAAGGTTTGTGAACTATACCCGAGACGCTCTTAAAGAACTAGCCAGCATACTGGATGCAACTTCGTTGGTAGCCTGGCAGAATCGTATTGCTCTCGATATGATGCTGGCGGAAAAAGGAGGTGTGTGTAAGATGTTTGAAACTTTTTGTTGCACCTTCATTCCTAACAATACAGCTCCTGATTGTAGCATAATGAGGGCTCTGCAAGGATTGCAGATGCTATCTGAGGAACTAGCAGAAAATTCTGGGGTGGAAAACCCCTTAACTGGACTCTTTGAGACTTGGTTTGGTAGGTGGGGTGAACTGGTGAAAAATGCGTTGATTTCAATAATAATGGCCGCCACAGTGCTAACTGTGTGTGGTTGCTGTTGCATTCCCTGTGTTCGAGGACTCCTCCAACGTTTCATTGACACCTCTTTGACAAAGACTATGTACTTACAAGGGGACTCAAACGAACTATACTCAGGATTTGGTTCAAAGTCAGATGACGAATTCAAAGACTCTGCCCCAATCTCGCATGTATGAACTATATGATGAACCTAGGCAAAATCTGGGAAGCCAGGATGCTGATGAACCAGTCATAAATGAGTATAATTGGGGGGGGGGGGGGGAATGTTAAAGAAATTATGAATGTTTCATAATTATTTTATGTGTTATATTCATTTATGCTTTCCTAGAACTGCATTGTTTCAGCAGATTCTGCTAATAATTTAAACAGTGGCTACTGTGTATGCTGCCATATGTTTTTTGTTAAAGACCTCATATGAAGTTTTCACATTAACAAAGACTTACACTATATTGCATGATGTTCGTATATCCTGTCCAGATGTTTTGTAGACGAAGTAGAATACAATAGACTACTGTTCAACCCCCCCCCCCCCCCCACCTTAGGATATATTAAAGGCTGTACAGGCCATCAATCATTGTCCAAAGGAAGGGGGGGTTTCAATCTTAACGATGTTCAAAATGTATATAAGGATGGGAGACACATATGCAAACCAGACGGGTCATAGTAGCTAATAGTAGTATATCGGTGTAACCTGTCTCCTCGTATACGAGTATTAAACCTGTTTTTCCTTGTATCAGCTTGTGGTCTAAATGTGATTTCCCTTACACTAGTGTACCTGCTGGAGCACACTCTGTGTGGAATCATGGACAGGGCACTTGAGGCAGAACAGCGGCAGGAAGAGGACTTCCTTTCCTCACAAGGCCCCCTTTATGCAGATATCATTCCTGCAGGGCCACAAAACACACATGAGGAAGAGGAGGAGGAGGATTTCAGCAGCATCGATGTAGTGGAAGAGGATAGCATACAGCAGTCTACAAGGGATGGTTTGGATTCCCCAGAAACCACAGGAGTTGTACGTGATTGGGGAGAGGTTGCTCCTGCTCACAATGTCATCCTTAGTGACCCAGAGGACTCAGAAGCTCATGCCTCCTCCAACTTACGTTGCATGGGCTCTCTGATTTTGCAAAGCCTGCGAAAGGACCCGAGGATTCGTGCTATCAAGGAGAGGGATAATTACTGGTTGGACACCCTTCTTGATCCACATTACAAGGGTAAAGTTGCAGAGCTCATCCTGCCTTTGCAGAGGGAGCAGAGGATGAAACATCTTGAAATTTGTTTACCGCCTTTGCAGACACTGGGAGGGTCAACATTCTCCCTGACGTGTTTCTGTCGCATCGTTCAGCCAAAGGAGGAGCGGTGAAGAAGGCTGCCGGCTGACCGATGCCTTTAAACAGTTATAAGATATTCTGCACTGATGGGCACGAGGCCGCACTGATATGCTGTCCTGATGGGCACTGATATTTTGCATTGATGGCCACTGATGGAAACTAATGAGGCTGCACTGATGGGCACTGATGAGGCTGAACTTATGGGAACTGATGAGGCTGTATTGAAGGGCACTGATAGATTGTCGTTATGGTCTGTGGTTTACAGATGACAGGGTGGGTAACAGGAAGGGGTGTGGCCTTTACAGAAAGGGGTGGGTCATATGTAAATTAGGGGGTGCCCAAGCATAGTTAGGCCTAGGGCAGCACAAAACCTAAATACACCACTGGGTTTAGGTCACTACCAACCCCCAAGGCCTAATTTTTCTGCACTTGTATGACAGGTGCATACAATTTAAATGACGTATGTCATTTTTAACAGCAGGACCTGTCCCTGTGCCCTGCTAACTGTGAGGGGCTACGGTGTTCAGGCACCACTAACACCAAAGGCCCAATTTTTGGCACTTGTATAGCACATGCGATTTCAAATTTGCATGGAATTCTTACCAGCAGGTCCCGTTCCTGCACCCACCAAGAGTAAATGCGAGGGGTTACGGTGTTCAGGCACTATCAACAAGCAAGGCCCAATTTTTCTGCACCTGTATGACAAGTACATGTGATTTGAAACTTGTATGTATATTTGTATATGACATTTTTTGCTTTAGAAATGTTAGTATAGCTGCAGCAGGTTTATACATCGTATGCATGTAGATACCCTACTTTACAGGCACATTCAGGGGACCCCCCCAGGCACGATATTTAAAAAAATGAAAAATTCCTTCACTTTCACTTTAAGCCTCATTAAAATCAGTAAGTAAGTCAGTGCTCCTTTAAAAATGATTGTTATTTAAAACTTTTTTTTCATTGCTACATGTTCCCCAGGTCAGGACCTGGACCCCCATACACTTTTTTGAGGCAATAACTTGCAATTAAGCCTTCAAAATGAGACCGTTTTGGTTTTCGAGGTACGAGTCCCATAGACTTCATTTGGGTCCATTTGTTCGAACAAACTTTTACTCTGTTCGCAGTGTTCTGGTGTGAACTGAACCGGGGGGTGTTTGGCTCATCACTACCCCACATCCCTTAAAGTCCAGTTTTGTTAGGAGGGATATGGGAAGGTTACTTCCTCCCTATCTTTTCCTTGCTCCTACTGTCCAATATTACATTTATGGATGTGGGCAGTTGTCCCTAGAACTGATATACATATTTAACTTCCCTGGGTTACCGGAATGGTTGCTAACGGTAACGGCCGAAGAAAGTTTTGAAAATTGCCATTTTTCTCTCAAAGACTGTGTTCTAATGCTCGAGAGATGTGTGAGGCCTGGTCAACATGCGATAGGGAGGGTGAGATGAAGAATAAAATGCACAGTGATGGTTTCCTATGGCAACGGAAGAATCTTTGCCTGGATTACAAATTGTCTGATCAAGTGATGTGCTGGAGAGCGGGATAAATGCATCTTGCTGTACAAAAGGACTGTGTCTGCTTAACAGTAAATGGTGCAAGTTTGGACGGAGAAAATGGCAGCCCAGGGCACATGGATCGGTGTACCGGGAGCCATGTGTGTGCCGGAGTTATACAGGAAAATGTTTTCCGTGCATCCAATGACAGCGGGACATTCTTCCAAAATAGTGGCAGTGTGGATGCTGTAGAGAAAATTGTTGACCATGCATTTAATGACAGTGGGACATTTTTCAAATACAGTATGGCGAATCTTGCTTGTACAAGTGCTAAGAAGAGAAATGTTGGCCCTGCATCTGACAGCGGGGACAATTCTACTGACTTGCAAGGAGGGTCATTTGGCTCAGAGTGATGGAGGCGCAGCTGGAGCCCTAGTACAAGTAAGGATGGCGGATGCATGCTAGCAGAGAAGTAACTACCATGCAGGCTGAGCTGAGATGGAGCGGCATTGGAAGGGTTACTGTACTGCGCAGGAAAGTTCTGCCTAGCAGGAGGAGCCACCGCCAATTTAGAGTCGTTGGCGGAGACGCCGCAGACGCACAGCCAATCCTGAGAAGGAGGGAAAGTCCATAAATGACTTCCGCCTCTGGGTGGTGCTGAGAGGGAAACACATGTGTGGAGGAGCAAGATGGAGAGAGGCGGAGGGCAGTAGAGGCTGTCCCATGTGTTGGCGGAGAACCTGCGGAGCACCGAGAGCCGAAAACATCCACCCTGTGGGATACAGGGGTGCGGCTGGTGCCCGACGGAAGACTGTGCACCACAGGAGGTGTGGAGCACTTGGGCCTGGCTGTCAAAATGAAACATGCAAACAGCATCATCCCTAGTTGTCATCTTGTGCCGCTCATTTTACCTTCTGACTCACCCCTGTTATTACTTATCAGCAGGAACCTATATAGCACTTATCAAAACTACTCTTTACTTCTCTACATATAAAAATCAGCTGACAGCAGAGAGGGGAGGGGGGTGCAGAGGGAGGGGCATATCAGAGGTTCTCTATACAGAACACTCAGATTGTAACAGAAAATATGGGGGCGGGGTCAGGTCAGTAACTTCTCCTCTAAGCAGTGAAGAGTGGGAGGGGGGTAAGTAAGAAAATATTTCCCCTCTACACAGAGCATTCAGCTCACACAAAGGGGGTGGGGAAGGGGGAGGGGCATCTGCCGATTTCTACATCAAGGTTTCAGCTCACAGCAGAGATAATGGGGGAGGAGTCATGTCAGCACTTCTGCTCTAGACAGTGGACTCAGCTTGAAGCAATGGGAGTGGGGGAGGGGAAGAAAGCATTTCCAATCTACATATAGGAATCAGCTAACAGCAGAAGAAGTGGGGGAGAGGGAGGGGGAATGTTAGAATCTCTTTATACAGAAGACTCAGATAATGGGGGAGGAGTCATGTCAGCACTTCTGCTCTAGACAGTGGACTCAGCTTGAAGCAATGGGAGTGGGGGAGGGGTATGGAAGAAAACATTTCCCCTCTACATATAGGAATCAGCTGACAGCAGAGGGGCGGGGCAGCTGGAGAGGGCGTGTCAGCAGTTTCTACATCGAGAACTCCGCATAAAGCGAAGCAAATGGGGGAGGGTTAACACTTCTCCTCTAAACAATGGGAGTGGGGGAGGGGGTAAAAGAAAGCATTTCCCCTTTACATATAGGATTCCTCTGACAGCAAAGAGAGTGGGGGAGGGGTGTGCAAATGTTTCTTTACACAGAGGAGTTAGCTCAATGCAAAGGGGGAGGGGCATGTCAGAATTTCTCCACTCAGAGAACCCAGCTCACAGAAGAGATAATGGGGGAGGGGTCAGCTCAGCACTTATCCTCTAAAGAGCGTACTCAGCTTGAAGCAATGGGAGTGGGGGAGGGGATAAAATAAAGTATTTCCCCTATACATATAGGAAGAGGGAGTGGGGGAGGGGTGGGTATACATGTCAGGAGCTAGGGAGACCAGACACATAGCTACACATGGAAACTGAGACCAAACAAAGTAGAGAGCCTTAACCACTTTACCACCGGAGGATTTTGCTGTCTTACGTCCAGGCCACTTTTTGTGTTTCGGCACTGTGCGAATTTAACGGACAATTGCGCGGTCATGCAACGCTGTACCCAAACTAAATTTACGTCCTTTTTTTCCCACAAACAGAGCTTTCTTTTGGTGGTATTTGATCACCTGTGCAATTTTTATCTTTTTGCGATATTAATAAAAAAAGCGACAATTTTGAAAAAATAACAATATTTTTCTACTTAGACAGTTAAAAAATATCCAATATATTAAATTTTTGTCATATATTTAGGCCAAAATGTATTTAGCTACATGTCTTTGACAAAAAAATTCTCAATGAGCGTATTTTTAAATGCTTCAAGACCGGAAGATTTTACCCCCTTCCTGACCAGGCCATATTTTGCGATTCGGCACTGTGTTAGTTTAACAGACAATTGCGCGGTCGTGCAACGCTGTACCCAAATTAAATTTATGTCCTTGTTTTCCTCACAGAGCTTTCTTTTGGTGTTATTTGATCACCTGTGCGATTTTTACTTTTTGCGCTATAAACAAAAAAAGAGCGACAATTTTGAAAAAATAACAATATTTTTCACATTTTTTTTATATGAAATTCCCCCCCCCCCCCCCAAAAAAATGTAAAAATCAAAATTTTTTAACATTTTAGGCCAATTTGTTTTCTACTACATATGTTTGGTAAAAAAAATCGCAATAAGCGTATTTTGATTGGTTTGCGCAAAAGTTATCGTGGCTACTAACTACAGGAAATTTGTCATTTTTATTGTTTTTTTTTTTTAACTAGTAATGGCGACGATCTGCGATTTTTTTTTTTTTTTTTTTTGGACAGATCGGACCCCTAACTGACATAGAGAGGGGGTACACTTTTGTACACAGAGGAGCTCACAGCAGAGATAATGGGGGAGGGGTCAGGTGAATCCTTCTTCCCCAAACATTGGAGTGAAAATGAAGCAATTGGAGTGGGGGAGGGGACAAAAGAAAGCATTTCCCCTCTACATATAGGAATCAGGTGACAGGAAAGGAGTGGGGGAGGGGTGTGAAGAAGAGGGAGCGGGGGAGGGGTGTGAAGAAGAGGGAGCGGGGGAGGGGTGTGAAGAAGAGGGAGTGGGGGAGGGGTGTGAAGAAGAGGGAGCGGGGGAGGGGTGTGAAGAAGAGGGAGCTGGGGAGGGGTGTGAAGAAGAGGGAGTGGGGGAGGGGTGTGAAGAATTATTTGATTCTATAAAGAACAGACGTCTGTCCTCTATACTGCATTTCCCATTTCTCCATATTATTCTTCAGGCTGTGACATTGAAGTGCTCAGCAAAGTGAGGATTAGAAATAGTGTGATGTCAGCTCTGGGCGGGGTCTCCCCGCCTCCAGTGTTTATTGGGGAAGCTGATTGGCTCAGGAGGTTCTGACATCGCTATGTACAGCAAAGACTCAACAAGAGATAGAAAATATCTTTTATAAAGAGAATGATTTGTAATGAATAATACAGTCAGTCAGGTCATTATTTAGTATAGTTAGATAATTAGTGAATTAGATAGGAGAAGTGTGATTGGATATTCCCAATTATAGGTGATTATGTCTATGCATTTACTGGATGTGTTTTCTGCACATGGTTCTATTCCCTGACTCAGGGCGAATCATGAAATCAGAGGGCTGTGTGCAAGATTAAAACTCGGCCCTAGACGTTGATTGAACTAAAAATGCAAAAAGTGGCCTTGGTGTAAAGTGTGCTAAATATTTGGTGTGGTTAAAGGGGGTGTGGTTAAAGGGGGTGTGGTTAAATAGAGTTGGAGATGACTTGCATAGTGCAGAATGTGGTAATGGTAAATAGAAGATGTACAGTGCGGAGTGTATGGCGGGGGGTAGATAGAAGATGTACAGTGCGGAGTGTATGGCGGGGGGTAAATAGAAGATGTACAGTGCGGAGTGTATGGCGGGGGGTAAATAGAAGATGTACAGTGAGGAGTGTATGGCGTGGGGGTAAATAGAAGATGTACAGTGCGGAGTGTATGGCGGGGGGTAAATAGAAGATGTACAGTGCGGAGTGTATGGCGGGGGGTAAATAGAAGATGTACAGTGCGGAGTGAATGGCGGGGGGTAAATAGAAGATGTACAGTGCGGAGTGTATGGCGGGGGGTAAATAGAAGATGTACAGTGCGGAGTGAATGGCGGGGGGTAAATAGAAGATGTACAGTGCGGAGTGTATGGCGGGGGGTAAATAGAAGATGTACAGTGCGGAGTGTATGGCGGGGGGTAAATAGAAGATGTACAGTGCGGAGTGTATGGCGGGGGGGGTAAATAGAAGATGTACAGTGCGGAGTGTATGGCGGGGGGTAAATATAAGATGTACAGTGCGGAGTGAATGGCGGGGGGTAAATAGAAGATGTACAGTGCGGAGTGTATGGCGGGGGGTAAATAGAAGATGTACAGTGCGGAGTGTATGGAGGGGGGTAAATAGAAGATGTACAGTGCGGAGTGTATGGCGGGGGGTAAATAGAAGATGTACAGTGCGGAGTGTATGGCGGGGGGGTAAATAGAAGATGTACAGTGCGGAGTGTATGGCGGGGGGTAAATAGAAGATGTACAGTGCGGAGTGTATGGCGGGGGGTAAATAGAAGATGTACAGTGCGGAGTGTATGGCGGGGGGGTAAATAGAAGATGTACAGTGCGGAGTGTATGGCGGGGGGTAAATAGAAGTTGTACAGTGCGGAGTGTATGGCGGGGGGTAAATAGAAGATGTACAGTGCGGAGTGAATGGCGGGGGGTAAATAGAAGATGTACAGTGCGGAGTGTATGGCGGGGGGTAAATAGAAGATGTACAGTGCGGAGTGTATGGCGGGGGGTAAATAGAAGTTGTACAGTGCGGAGTGTATGGCGGGGGGTAAATAGAAGATGTACAGTGCGGAGTGTATGGCGGAGGGTAAATAGAAGATGTACAGTGAGGAGTGAATAGCGGAGGGTAAATAGAAGATGTACAGTGCGGAGTTAATGGAGGGGGGTAAATAGAAGATGTACAGTGCGGAGTGAATGGCGGGGGGTAAATATTAGATGTACAGTGCGGAGTGTATGGCGGGGGGTAAATAGAAGATGTACAGTGCGGAGTGAATGGCGGGGGGTAAATAGAAGATGTACAGTGCGGAGTGTATGGCGGGGGGTAAATAGAAGATGTACAGTGCAGAGTGTATGGCGGGGGGTAAATAGAAGAAGTACAGTGCGGAGTGAATGGCGGGGGGTAAATAGAAGATGTACAGTGCGGAGTGTATGGCGGGGGGTAAATAGAAGATGTACAGTGCGGAGTGTATGGCGGGGGTAAATAGAAGATGTACAGTGCGGAGTGTATGGGGGGGGGGTAAATAGAAGATGTACAGTGCGGAGTGAATGGCGGGGGGTAAATAGTAGATGTACAGTGCGGAGTGTATGGCGTGGGGGTAAATAGAAGATGTACAGTGCGGAGTGTATGGCGGGGGGTAAATAGAAGATGTACAGTGCGGAGTGTATGGCGGGGGGTAAATAGAAGATGTACAGTGCAGAGTGTATGGGGGGGGGGGTAAATAGTAGATGTACAGTGCGGAGTGTATGGCGTGGGGGTAAATAGAAGATGTACAGTGCGGAGTGTATGGCGGGGGGTAAATAGAAGATGTACAGTGCAGAGTGAATGGCGGGGGGTAAATAGAAGATGTACAGTGCGGAGTGTATGGCGGGGGGTAAATAGAAGATGTACAGTGCGGAGTGAATGGCGGGGGGTAAATAGAAGATGTACAGTGCGGAGTGTATGGCGGGGGGGTAAATAGAAGATGTACAGTGCGGAGTGTATGGCGGGGGGTAAATAGAAGATGTACAGTGCGGAGTGAATGGCGGGGGGTAAATAGAAGATGTACAGTGCGGAGTGAATGGCGGGGGGTAAATAGAAGATGTACAGTGAGGAGTGTATGGCGGGGGGTAAATAGAAGATGTACAGTGCGGAGTGTATGGCGGGGGGTAAATAGAAGATGTACAGTGCGGAGTGAATGGCGGGGGGTAAATAGAAGATGTACAGTGCAGAGTGTATGGCGGGGGTAAAAAGAAGAAGTACAGTGCGGAGTGAATGGCGGGGGGTAAATAGAAGATGTACAGTGCGGAGTGTATGGCGGGGGGGTAAATAGAAGATGTACAGTGCGGAGTGTATGGCGGGGGGTAAATAGAAGATGTACAGTGCAGAGTGTATGGGGGGGGGGGGGTAAATAGTAGATGTACAGTGCGGAGTGTATGGCGTGGGGGTAAATAGAAGATGTACAGTGCGGAGTGTATGGCGGGGGGTAAATAGAAGATGTACAGTGCAGAGTGAATGGCGGGGGGTAAATAGAAGATGTACAGTGCGGAGTGTATGGCGGGGGGTAAATAGAAGATGTACAGTGCGGAGTGAATGGCGGGGGGTAAATAGAAGATGTACAGTGCGGAGTGTATGGCGGGGGGGTAAATAGAAGATGTACAGTGCGGAGTGAATGGCGGGGGGTAAATAGAAGATGTACAGTGAGGAGTGTATGGCGGGGGGTAAATAGAAGATGTACAGTGCGGAGTGTATGGAGGGGGGTAAATAGAAGATGTACAGTGCGGAGTGTATGGCGGGGGGTAAATAGAAGATGTACAGTGCGGAGTGTATGGTGGGGGGTAAATAGAAGATGTACAGTGCGGAGTGAATGGCGGGGGGTAAATAGAAGATGTACAGTGCGGAGTGAATGGCGGGGGGTAAATAGAAGATGTACAGTGCGGAGTGTATGGCGGGGGGTAAATAGAAGATGTGCAGTGCAGAGTGAATGGCGGGGGGTAAATAGAAGATGTACAGTGTGGAGTGTATGGCGGGGGGTAAATAGAAGATGTACAGTGCGGAGTGTATGGCGGGGGGTAAATAGAAGATGTACAGTGCGGAGTGTATGGCGGGGGGTAAATAGAAGATGTACAGTGCGGAGTGTATGGCGGGGGGTAAATAGAAGATGTACAGTGCGGAGTGTATGGCGGGGGGTAAATAGAAGATGTACAGTGCGGAGTGAATGGCGGGGGGTAAATAGAAGATGTACAGTGCGGAGTGTATGGCGGGGGGTAAATAGAAGATGTACAGTGAGGAGTGTATGGCTGGGGGTAAATAGAAGATGTACAGTGCGGAGTGTATGGCGGGGGGTAAATAGAAGATGTACAGTGCGGAGTGTATGGCGTGGGGGTAAATAGAAGATGTACAGTGCGGAGTGTATGGCGGGGGGTAAATAGAAGATGTACAGTGCGGAGTGTATGGTGGGGGGTAAATAGAAGATGTACAGTGCGGAGTGAATGGCGGGGGGTAAATAGAAGATGTACAGTGTGGAGTGTATGGCGGGGGGTAAATAGAAGATGTACAGTGCGGAGTGTATGGCGGGGGGTAAATAGAAGATGTACAGTGCAGAGTATATGGCGGGGGGTAAATAGAAGATGTACAGTGCGGAGTGAATGGCGGGGGGTAAATAGAAGATGTACAGTGCGGAGTGTATGGCGGGGGGTAAATAGAAGATGTACAGTGCGGAGTGAATGGAGGGGGGTAAATGAAAGATGTACAGTGCGGAGTGTATGGCGGGGGGTAAATAGAAGATGTACAGTGCAGAGTGAATGGCGGGGGGTAAATAGAAGATGTACAGTGCGGAGTGTATGGCGGGGGGTAAATAGAAGATGTACAGTGCAGAGTGAATGGCAGGGGGTAAATAGAAGATGTACAGTGCGGAGTGTATGGCGGGGGGTAAATAGAAGATGTACAGTGCGGAGTGTATGGCGGGGGGTAAATAGAAGATGTACAGTGCGGAGTGTATGGCGGGGGGTAAATAGAAGATGTACAGTGCGGAGTGAATGGCGGGGGTAAATAGAAGATGTACAGTGCGGAGTGTATGGCGGGGGGGGTAAATAGAAGATGTACAGTGCAGAGTGTATGGCGGGGGGGTAAATAGAAGATGTACAGTGCGGAGTGTATGGCGGGGGGTAAATAGAAGATGTACAGTGCGGAGTGTATGGCGGGGGGGTAAATAGAAGATGTACAGTGCGGAGTGTATGGTGGGGGGTAAATAGAAGATGTACAGTGCGGAGTGTATGGCGGGGGGTAAATAGAAGATGTACAGTGCGGAGTGTATGGCGGGGGGTAAATAGAAGATGTACAGTGCGGAGTGTATGGTGGGGGGTAAATAGAAGATGTACAGTGCAGAGTGTATGGCGGGGGGGTAAATAGAAGATGTACAGTGCGGAGTGTATGGTGGGGGGTAAATAGAAGATGTACAGTGCGGAGTGTATGGCGGGGGGTAAATAGAAGATGTACAGTGCGGAGTGTATGGCGGGGGGTAAATAGAAGATGTACAGTGCGGAGTGAATGGCGGGGGTAAATAGAAGATGTACAGTGCGGAGTGTATGGCGGGGGGGGTAAATAGAAGATGTACAGTGCAGAGTGTATGGCGGGGGGGTAAATAGAAGATGTACAGTACGGAGTGTATGGCGGGGGGTAAATAGAAGATGTACAGTGCAGAGTTTATGGCGGGGGGTAAATAGAAGATGTACAGTGTGGAGTGAATGGCGGGGGGTAAATAGAAGATGTACAGTGCGGAGTGAATGGCGGGGGGGTAAATAGAAGATGTACAGTGCGGAGTGAATGGAGGGGGGCAAATAAAAGATGTACAGTGCGGAGTGTATGGCGGAGGGTAAATAGAAGATGTACAGTGCGGAGTGAATGGCGGGGGGTAAAAAGAAGATGTACAGTGCGGAGTGTATGGCGGGGGGTAAATAGAAGATGTACAGTGCGGAGTGAATGGCGGGGGGTAAATAGAAGATGTACAGTGCAGAGTGTATGGCGGGGGGTAAATAGAAGATGTACAGTGCGGAGTGTATGGCGGGGGGGTAAATAGAAGATGTACAGTGCGGAGTGAATGGCGGGGGGTAAATAGAAGATGTACAGTGCGGAGTGAATGGCGGGGGGTAAATAGAAGTTGTTTAAACAAAATGTTTTTTTTTTTTTTTTTTTGGGGGGGGGGGGGGTGGGGGTGCAATGGACAGTTTCAGTAGAGCAGTGGACAGTGTCAGAATTGTATTATTTTATTTTTTTATTATTTAACAATTCTATAATTTTATACTATATATTATGCTCTCAATTTTTTTTCATTTTGGGGGGGGGGGAGGGGCATTTGACATCATCAGTAGAGCAGTGGATGGTATCAGTAGTTTTTTTAATTTTTATTATATTATTTTTATATTTATTTACACTTTTAAATTTTTATAATTTTATTACAATTTGTTTTTAATAGTATTACATTCACAATGCTATGGGGGGGGGGGGGGGGGGCGAACATTGTCTGTAGGACAGTGGACAGTGTCAGTATATATTTTTTTTTTTCTAATATGTTTTACAGTTTTATTTTTTTATATATTTTTTTTAAAAATAATGTCATTTTGTTTTTCAAAGTGCCTCTGGGAGGGGGGCAGTGGATGGTCTCAGTAGGCACTGAACAGTGTCAGTAGAGCAGTTAATGGTGTCAGTAGTTTTCTTTATTTAGTTTTTTTACAATTTTATTTTTTATTTACCGGTAGTGTATGTTGAAACACTTTTTTCACAGTGCTCCTGGGGGGCAGTGGATTATGTCAGTAGGGCAGTGAACAGCGTCAGTAGAGGAGTGAATGGCGTCAGTAGTTTTTTTTTTATCTTTATTTATTTATTTTTTACACATGTATTTTTTTTTAAATCCCAATTATTTTATTTTTTTTTGTCATAGCTATTGATCATGTCATTAGGGCAGTGGACATTAACAGTAGTTCTTTATTTTATTATTTTTTTTTCCTTCAATTTAATTGTTTCAATATTTTTTTAAAGTTAAATTTGGTGGAACTCCGCTTTAATTGTTCTTTCATTTTAGGTTATTTTTTTCTATATTACTTTTTTCTTACAATCTAATTTATTTTATAGTTACATTTTTTATTTGTTACATTTTTTAAAATGCTTTTAGGGGCATTGGATGGTGCCAGTAAGGTAATCATCAGAGTCAGCCGAGTAATGGACAGTGTCAGAATTTTTTTTTAATTTTAAATAATTGGTCAGTTGAACAATGCTTTTCTCAAAAGTTTTATATCTTTATTATTTTATTTTTTATATTTTTACAATCTTATTTTTTTAATTATTTTTTTTACAATCTATTATTTTATAATTTTTTTTTAAATGTCAGGAAGGGGTTGGTGTCAGTTGGGCAATGGACAGTGTCAGTAGAAATTTGTTATTTTTTTTATATTTTCTAAAAAATATGTTGTTTGTTTTTATGATTGTTTTTCCCGCAGTGCCTCTGAGAGGGGCACAGTGGATGGTGTCAGTGGAGCAGTGATAGTAAACCAGTTAATTGTGTCAGTGTTTTTTTGTTTTTTGTTTTTTTCAATGTATTTTTCTCTATAAATGTATTTTTCTTTTGTTTTACAATTTTATTTTTAATTATTTTAAAATGTGTATTTTTTATTTTTTTTTTACAGTCCTTTTTTCCATAATATTTTTTTACAAGGCTATTTTGGGAGATTGGACAGTGTCAGTAGTTTTATTTTTTTAATTTTATTATTTTTTACATTTTTATCATTTTTTTTTACATAGATTTTTTTGTATGAACAATGTCAGTATTTTTTTTCTAGGATTTTTGACAGTTTATTTTTTCAGTGCTTCTGGAAGGAAGTAGTGGACTGTGTCAGTAAGGCAGGTGACAAGTGTCAGTAGAGCAATGGACAGTGTCAGCATATTTTACAGTTTTCTGTATTTTTTTAATTGTTTTATTTTTTGGAATTTATTGTTTATTTATTTTTTTTCACAATGCATTTTTGGGGAGGGGTTAGGGCGTTGTATCAGTTCATTGGAGTAATGGACAGTGTTGGTATATATATGTGTGTGTGTATATATATATATATACACTTTACATTTTATATTTTTTTATTATTTTTTTCAATTTAATTTTTTTTATTATTTTTTTCTCAATTATTTTTATTGAGGGTAAAGTGGACAGTGTCCATATTTTTTATTTTACTTTATTATTTTTACAATTTTATTTTTTATATTTATTTCATTTTTGTAAACCAGCCCTGTTGTGGCCTTGGTGGGATTTTGTTTTCTTAGGCCAAATGACTTCAACAGCTCTTCTCTTTACTCTCTGTAAAGCCCGAGATAATGGGGGAGGGGTCAGCTCAGCACTTATCCACATAACAGTGGAGTCAGCTTGAAGCAATGGGAGTGGGGGAGGGGATGAAAGAAAACATTCCCCTCTACATATAGGAATCACAGGAGAGGAGTGGGGGAGGGGAGTGCCAACATTTCTCCATACAGAAGATTCAGCTCAAAAGCAGTGCAGGGGGAGGGGGCGGTGCAGTAGGAGGGGGCGTGTCATCACTTCTCTACACAGAGGACGTATTCAGGTGAAAACATTGGGGGGAGGGGTCAAAGTGAAGGGGGAGTGTCAGCAGTTTTTACATTGAGGACTCAGCTTGAAGCAATGGGAGTGGGGGAGGGGTCTTCCTACAGAGGAGTCAGCTCACAGCAGGGGGGGGAGGGGCATGTCAGCTGTTTTCTACATGGAGAAGGGAAGTTACAGCAGAGTGAATGGGGGAGGGCACTTCTCCCCCTCACAGGTGTGACATATGAAGGTGCTGATTGGACAGCATGATTATTGCACAGCTGTGCCTTAGGCTGCCCACAATAAAAGGCCACTCTAAAATGTGCAGTTTTATCACACAGCACAATGGCACAGATGTGGGAAGGTTTGAGGGAGCGTGTGATTGGCTGAGTGCAGGAATGTCCACCCAGGGACGCCATCAGGGGGGTACAGGCAGTACTGGTGTAAGGGGCCCGAGCCTCTAGAGGGGCCCGGGGATCGCTTCCCTTACACACAGGGGGTGGGGCTAGATAATGCTTAGGGTTTGTGCTGTGTGTTTGGTGGGGGTGGGGGTGTTCTAGTCAGTAATAATCCTCCTCCCCCCTCTCACTGCAGTACTCTGACTGAGGAGAGAAGGAATGAAGGAGAAGAAATCCCTACATACAGGCTTTCCCTACCTCCCAGTGTCCGCGGGGAGATCCTGGCAAGCTTCAATAACCTCTGTGCCTGAGGCGGAGCCTGCTTCTTAAAAAAACATTTGGGCAGTAGCTGATTGGCCAGCGCTCAGCATGGGGGTGTGGTTATCTGCCTAATGGAGGAAGTAGCCCCAGCCCACACAGGTGCATGGAGCAGAATGAAGATCAGCTTGGAGGGTAAAAGTCACTGAGTTTTCTATGTGTGATGTGCTGCAGCCTGCTGCTGCTCCTCCTGTGCTTTGTTTGCACTCCTGAATGGGACACAGACTCCACACATGATGGAGGTGCAATGTAAAAATGGCTGGGGGTGATTGTGAGTGGGGAAAGGAATTACATTGTGGAGAGCCTCTTCACCTAGTAACTCTGACCCAGAATCATCCTCATCCATTATCACAATGCAACTCCATCATCCCCACCCAGAATCATCCTCATCCATTATCACAATGCAACTCCATCATCCCCACCCAGAATCATCCTCATCCATTATCACAATGCAACTCCATCATCCCCACCCAGAATCATCCTCATCCATTATCACAATGCAACTCCATCATCCCCACCCAGAATCATCCTCATCCATTATCACAATGCAACTCCATCATCCCCACCCAGAATCATCTTCATCCATTATCACAATGCAACTCCATCATCCTCATCCATTATCACAATGCAACTCCATCATCCTCACCCAGAATCATCCTCATCCATTATCACAATGCAACTCCATCATCCCCACCCAGAATCATCCTCATCCATTATCACAATGCAACTCCATCATCCCCACCCAGAATCATCCTCATCCATTATCACAATGCAACTCCATCATCCCCACCCAGAATCATCCTCATCCATTATCACAATGCAACTCCATCATCCCCACCCAGAATCATCCTCATCCATTATCACAATGCAACTCCATCATCCTCATCCATTATCACAATGCAACTCCATCATCCCCATCCAGAATCATCCTCATCCATTATCACAATGCAACTCCATCATCCCCACCCAGAATCATCCTCATCCATTATCACAATGCAACTCCATCATTCTCATCCATTATCACAATGCAACTCCATCATCCTCATCCATTATCACAATGCAACTCCATCATCCCCACCCAGAATCATCCTCATCCATTATCACAATGCAACTCCATCATCCCCACCCAGAATCATCCTCATCCATTATCACAATGCAACTCCCATCATCCCCATCCAGAATCATCCTCATCCATTATCACAATGCAACTCCATCATCCCCATCCAGAATCATTCTCATCCATTATCACAATGCAACTCCATCATCCCCACCCAGAATCATCCTCATCCATTATCACAATGCAACTCCATCATCCCCACCCAGAATCATCCTCATCCATTATCACAATGCAACTCCATCATCCCCACCCAGAATCATCCTCATCCATTATCACAATGCAACTCCATCATCCCCACCCAGAATCATCCTCATCCATTATCACAATGCAACTCCATCATCCTCATCCACTATCACAATGCAACTCCATCATCCCCACCCAGAATCATCCTCATCCATTATCACAATGCAACTCCATCATCCCCACCCAGAATCATCCTCATCCATTATCACAATGCAACTCCCATCATCCCCATCCAGAATCATCCTCATCCATTATCACAATGCAACTCCATCATCCCCATCCAGAATCATTCTCATCCATTATCACAATGCAACTCCATCATCCCCACCCAGAATCATCCTCATCCATTATCACAATGCAACTCCATCATCCCCACCCAGAATCATCCTCATCCATTATCACAATGCAACTCCCATCATCCCCATCCAGAATCATCCTCATCCATTATCACAATGCAACTCCCATCATCCCCATCCAGAATCATCCTCATCCATTATCACAATGCAACTCCCATCATCCCCATCCAGAATCATCCTCATCCATTATCACAATGCAACTCCATCATCCCCGCCCAGAATCATCCTCATCCATTATCACAATGCAACTCCTATCATCCCCATCCCCACCCAGAATCATCCTCATCCATTATCACAATGCAACTCCCATCATCCCCACCCAGAATCATCCTCATCCATTATCACAATGCAACTCCCATCATCCCCACCCAGAATCATCCTCATCCATTATCACAATGTATCCCCATCATCCCCACCCAGAATCATCCTCATCCATTATCACAATGCAACTCCATCATCCCCACCCAGAATCATCTTCATCCATTATCACAATGCAACTCCATCATCCTCATCCATTATCACAATGCAACTCGATCATCCCCATCCAGAATCATCCTCATCCATTATCACAATGCAACTCCATCATCCCCACCCAGAATCATCCTCATCCATTATCACAATGCAACTCCCATCATCCCCATCCAGAATCATCCTCATCCATTATCACAATGCAACTCCCATCATCCCCATCCAGAATCATCCTCATCCATTATCACAATGCAACTATCATCATCCCCACCCAGAATCATCCTCATCCATTATCACAATGCAACTCCATCATCCCCATCCAGAATCATCCTCATCCATTATCACAATGCAACTCCATCATCCCCACCCAGAATCATCCTCATCCATTATCACAATGCAACTCCATCATCCCCACCCATAATCATCCTCATCCATTATCACAATGCAACTCCATCATCCCCACCCAGAATCATCCTCATCCATTATCACAATGCAACTCCATCATCCCCACCCAGAATCATCCTCATCCATTATCACAATGCAACTCCATCATCCCCACCCAGAATCATCCTCATCCATTATCACAATGCAACTCCATCATCCCCATCCAGAATCATCCTCATCCATTATCACAATGCAACTCCATCATCCCCACCCAGAATCATCCTCATCCATTATCACAATGCAACTCCATCATCCCCACCCAGAATCATCCTCATCCATTATCACAATGCAACTCCATCATCCCCACCCAGAATCATCCTCATCCATTATCACAATGCAACTCCATCATCCCCACCCAGAATCATCCTCATCCATTATCACAATGCAACTCCATCATCCCCACCCAGAATCATCCTCATCCATTATCACAATGCAACTCCATCATCCCCACCCAGAATCATCCTCATCCATTATCACAATGCAACTCCATCATCCCCACCCAGAATCATCCTCATCCATTATCACAAAGCAACTCCATCATCCCCACCCATAATCATCCTCATCCATTATCACAATGCAACTCCCATCATCCCCACCCATAATCATCCTCATCCATTATCACAATGTATCCCCATCATCCCCACCCAGAATCATCCTCATCCATTATCACAATGCAACTCCATCATCCTCATCCATTATCACAATGCAACTCCCATCATCCCCATCCAGAATCATCCTCATCCATTATCACAATGCAACTCCCATCATCCCCATCCAGAATCATCCTCATCAATTATCACAATGCAACTCCATCATCCCCGCCCAGAATCATCCTCATCCATTATCACAATGCAACTCCATCATCCCCACCCAGAATAATCCTCATCCATTATCACAATGCAACTCCATCATCCCCACCCAGAATCATCCTCATCCATTATCACAATGCAACTCCATCATCCCCACCCAGAATCATCCTCATCCATTATCACAATGCAACTCCATCATCCCCACCCAGAATCATCCTCATCCATTATCACAATGCAACGCCCATCATCCCCATCCAGAATCATCCTCATCCATTATCACAATGCAACTCCATCATCCCCATCCAGAATCATTCTCATCCATTATCACAATGCAACTCCATCATCCCCACCCAGAATCATCCTCATCCATTATCACAATGCAACTCCATCATCCCCACCCAGAATCATCCTCATCCATTATCACAATGCAACTCCATCATCCCCACCCAGAATCATCCTCATCCATTATCACAATGCAACTCCATCATCCCCACCCATAATCATCCTCATCCATTATCACAATGCAACTCCCATCATCCCCACCCATAATCATCCTCATCCATTATCACAATGTATTCCCATCATCCCCACCCAGAATCATCCTCATCCATTATCACAATGCAACTCCATCATCCTCATCCATTATCACAATGCAACTCCCATCATCCCCATCCAGAATCATCCTCATCCATTATCACAATGCAACTCCCATCATCCCCATCCAGAAATATCCTCATCAATTATCACAATGCAACTCCATCATCCCCGCCCAGAATCATCCTCATCCATTATCACAATGCAACTCCATCATCCCCACCCATAATCATCCTCATCCATTATCACAATGCAACTCCATCATCCCCACCCATAATCATCCTCATCCATTATCACAATGCAACTCCCATCATCCCCACCCATAATCATCCTCATCCATTATCACAATGTATCCCCATCATCCCCACCCAGAATCATCCTCATCCATTATCACAATGCAACTCCATCATCCTCATCCATTATCACAATGCAACTCCCATCATCCCCATCCAGAATCATCCTCATCCATTATCACAATGCAACTCCATCATCCCCACCCAGAATCATCCTCATCCATTATCACAATGCAACTCCCATCATCCCCATCCAGAATCATCCTCATCAATTATCACAATGCAACTCCATCATCCCCGCCCAAAATCATCCTCATCCATTATCACAATGCAACTCCCATCATCCCCACCCAGAATCATCCTCATCCATTATCACAATGCAACTCCATCATCCCCACCCAGAAACATCCTCATCCATTATCACAATGCAACTCCCATCATCCCCACCCAGAATCATCCTCATCCATTATCACAATGCAACTCCATCATCCCCACCCAGAATCATCTTCATCCATTATCACAATGCAACTCCATCATCCCCAACCAGAATCATCCTCATCCATTATCACAATGCAACTCCATCATCCCCACCCAGAAACATCCTCATCCATTATCACAATGCAACTCCCATCATCCCCACCCAGAATCATCCTCATCCATTATCACAATGCAACTCCATCATCCCCACCCAGAATCATCTTCATCCATTATCACAATGCAACTCCATCATCCCCAACCAGAATCATCCTCATCCATTATCACAATGCAACTCCCATCATCCCCACCTAGAATCATCCTCATCCATTATCACAATGCAACTCCCATCATCCCCACCCAGAATCATCCTCATCCATTATCACAATGCAACTCCATCATCCCCACCCAGAATCATCTTCATCCATTATTACAATGCAACTCCATCATCCTCATCCATTATCACAATGCAACTCCCATCATCCCCATCCAGAATCATCCTCATCCATTATCACAATGCAACTCCCATCATCCCCATCCAGAATCATCCTCATCTATTATCACAATGCAACTCCATCATCCCCACCCAGAATCATCTTCATCCATTATCACAATGCAACTTCATCATCCTCATCCATTATCACAATGCAACTCCATCATCCCCATCCAGAATCATCCTCATCCATTATCACAATGCAACTCCATCATCCCCACCCAGAATCATCCTCATCCATTATCACAATGCAACTCCCATCATCCCCATCCAGAATCATCCTCATCCATTATCACAATGCAACTCCATCATCCCCACCCAGAATCATCCTCATCCATTATCACAATACAACTCCATCATCCCCACCCAGAATGATCCTCATCCATTATCACAACGCAATTCCATCATCCCCACCCCCACCCAGAATCATCCTCATCCATTATCACAATGCAACTCCCATCATCCCCACCCAGAATCATCCTCATCCATTATCACAATGCAACTCCATCATCCCCACCCAGAATCATCCTCATCCATTATCACAATGCAACTCCATCATCCCCACCCAGAATCATCCTCATCCATTATCACAATGCAACTCCCATCATCCCCACCCAGAATGATCCTCATCCATTATCACAACGCAACTCCATCATCCCCACCCCCACCCAGAATCATCCTCATCCATTATCACAATGCAACTCCCATCATCCCCACCCAGAATCATCCTCATCCATTATCACAATGCAACTCCCATCATCCCCACCCAGAATCATCCTCATCCATTATCACAATGCAACTCCATCATCCCCACCCAGAATCATCCTCATCCATTATCACAATGCAACTCCATCATCCCCACCCAGAATCATCCTCATCCATTATCACAATGCAACTCCATCATCCCCACCCAGAATCATCCTCATCCATTATCACAATGCAACTCCCATCATCCCCATCCCTACCCAGGCCAGATTCCTCCATCCCTCTCCACAATGTATCCCCATCCCTGTCCACAATGTATCCCCATCCCCACCCGGATTTATCCATCCCTGTCCACAATGAATCCCCATCCCCACCTGGATTTATCCATCCCTATCCACAATGTATCCCCATCCCTGTCTACAATGTATCCCCACCCCCACCCGGATTTATCCATCCCTGTCCACAATGTATCCCCATCCCTGTCCACAATGTATCCCCATCCCCACCCGTATTTATCCATCCCTGTCCACAATGTATCCCCATCCCCACCGGATTTATCCATCCCTGTCCACAATGTATCCCCATCCCCACCCGGATTTTTCCATCCCTGTCCACAATGTATCCCCATCCCTGTCCACAATGTATCCCCATCCCCACCCGGATTTTTCCATCCCTGTCCACAATGTATCCCCATCCCTGTCCACAATATATCCCCATCCCCACCCGGATTTATCCATCCCTGTCCACAATGTATCCCCATCCCCACCCGGATTTATCCATCCCTGTCCACAATGTATCCCCATCCCCACTCAGATTTATCCTTCCCTGTCCACAATGTATCCCCATCCCCACCCGGATTTATCCATCCCTGTCCACAATGTATCCCCATCCCCACCCGGATTTACCTACCCTGTCCACAATGTATCCCCATCCCCACCCGGATTTATCCATCCCTGTCCACAATGTATCCCCCATCCCCACCCGGATTTACCTACCCTGTCCACAATGTATCCCCATCCCTGTCCACAATGTATCCCCATCCCTGTCCACAATGTATCCCCATCCCTGTCCACAATGTATCCCCATCCCCACCCGGATTTAACTACCCTGTGCACAATGTATCCCCATCCCTGTCCACAATGTATCCCCATCCCTGTCCACAATGTATCCCCACCCCTGTCCACAATGTATCCCCACCCCTGTCCACAATGTATCCCCATCCCTGTCCACAATGTATCCCCATCCCTGTCCACAATGTATCCCCATCCCTGTCCACAAGGTATCCCCATCCCTGTCAACAATGTATCCCCATCCCTGTCCACAATGTATCCCCATCCCTGTCCACAATGTATCCCCATCCCTGTCCACAATGTATACCCATCCCCACCCGGATTTATCCATCCCTGTCCACAATGTATCCCCATCCCCATCCCCACCCGGATTTATCCATCCCTGTCCACAATGTATCCCCATCCCCATCCCCACCCGGATTTATCCATCCCTGTCCACAATGTATCCCCATCCCCACCCGGATTTATCCATCCCTGTCCACAATGTATCCCCATCCCTGTCCACAATGTATCCCTATCCCTGTCCACAATGTATCCCCATCCCTGTCCACAATGTATCCCCATCCCTGTCCACAATGTATCCCCACCCCTGTCCACAATGTATCCCCACCCCTGTCCACAATGTATCCCCACCCCTGTCCACAATGTATCCCCATCCCTGTCCACAATGTATCCCCATCCCTGTCCACAATGTATCCCCATCCCTGTCCACAATGTATCCCCACCCCTGTCCACAATGTATCCCCATCCCTGTCCACAATGTATCCCCATCCCTGTCCACAATGTATCCCCATCCCCACCCGGATTTATCCATCCCTGTCCACAATGTATCCCCATCCCCACCCAGATTTATCCATCCCTGTCCACAATGTATCCCCATCCCCACCCGGATTTATCCATCCCTGTCCACAATGTATCCCCATCCCTGTCCACAATGTATCCCCATCCCTGTCCACAATGTATCCCCACCACTGTCCACCATGTATCCCCATCCCTGTCCACAATGTATCCCCATCCCCACCCGGATTTATCCATCCCTGTCCACAATGTATCCCCATCCCTGTCCACAATGTATCCCCATCCCTGTCCACAATGTATCCCTATCCCTGTCCACAATGTATCCCCATCCCTGTCCACAATGTATCCCCATCCCCACCCGGATTTATCCATCCCTGTCCACAATGTATCCCCATCCCCACCGGATTTATCCATCCCTGTCCACAATGTATCCCCATCCCCACCCGGATTTTTCCATCCCTGTACACAATGTATCCCCATCCCCACCCGGATTTTTCCATCCCTGTCCACAATGTATCCCCATCCCTGTCCACAATGTATCCCCACCCCTGTCCACAATGTATCCCCATCCCCACCCGGATTTATCCATCCCTGTCCACAATGTAACCCCATTCCCACCCGGATTTATCCATCCCTTTCCACAATGTATCCCCATCCCCACCCGGATTTATCCATCCCTGTCCACAATGTATCCCCATCCCCACCCGGATTTATCCATCCCTGTCCACAATGTATCCCCATCCCCACTCAGATTTATCCTTCCCTGTCCACAATGTATCCCCATCCCCACCCGGATTTATCCATCCCTGTCCACAATGTATCCTCATCCCCAGCCGGATTTATCCATCCCTGTCCACAATGTATCCCCCATCCCCACCCGGATTTATCCATCCCTGTCCACAATGTATCCCCATCCACACCCGGATTTATCCATCTTTGTCCACAATGTATCCCCATCCCCACCCGGATTTATCCATCCCTGTCCACAATGTATCCCCCATCCCCACCCGGATTTACCTACCCTGTCCACAATGTATCCCCATCCCTGTCCACAATGTATCCCCATCCCTGTCCACAATGTATCCCCATCCCTGTCCACAATGTATCCCCATCCCCACCCGGATTTAACTACCCTGTCCACAATGTATCCCCATCCCTGTCCACAATGTATCCCCACCCCTGTCCACAATGTATCCCCACCCCTGTCCACAATGTATCCCCACCCCTGTCCACAATGTATCCCCATCCCTGTCCACAATGTATCCCCATCCCTGTCCACAATGTATCCCCATCCCCACCCGGATTTATCCATCCCTGTCCACAATGTATCCCCATCCCCATCCCCACCCGGATTTATCCATCCCTGTCCACAATGTATCCCCATCCCCACCCGGATTTATCCATCCCTGTCCACAATGTATCCCCATCCCCACCCGGATTTATCCATCCCTGTCCACAATGTATCCCCACCCCTGTCCACAATGTATCCCCATCCCCACCTGGATTTATCCATCCCTGTCCACAATGTATCCCCATCCCTGTCTACAATGTATCCCCACCCCCACCCGGATTTATCCATCCCTGTCCACAATGTATCCCCATCCCTGTCCACAATGTATCCCCATCCCCACCCGTATTTATCCATCCCTGTCCACAATGTATCCCCATCCCTGTCCACAATGTATCCCCATCCCCACCCGGATTTATCCATCCCTGTCCACAATGTATCCCCATCCCCACCGGATTTATCCATCCCTGTCCACAATGTATCCCCATCCCCACCCGGATTTTTCCATCCCTGTACACAATGTATCCCCATCCCCACCCGGATTTTTCCATCCCTGTCCACAATGTATCCCCATCCCTGTCCACAATGTATCCCCATCCCCACCCGGATTTATCCATCCCTGTCCACAATGTAACCCCATCCCCACCCGGATTTATCCATCCCTTTCCACAATGTATCCCCATCCCCACCCGGATTTATCCATCCCTGTCCACAATGTATCCCCATCCCCACCCGGATTTAGCTACCCTGTCCACAATGTATCCCCATCCCCACCCGGATTTATCCATCCTTTTCCACAATGTATCCCCATCCCCACCCAGATTTATCCATCCCTGTCCACAATGTATCCCCATCCCGATCTCCACCCGGATTTACCTACCCTGTCCACAATGTATCCCCATCCCCACCCGGATTTATCCATCCTTTTCCACAATGTATCCCCATCCCCACCCGGATTTATCCATCCCTGTCCACAATGTATCCCCATCCCCACCCGGATTTACCTACCCTGTCCACAATGTATCCCCATCCCAACCCGGATTTATCCATGCCTGTCCACAATGTATCCCCATCCCCACCCAGATTTATCCATCCCTGTCCAAAATGTATCCCCATCCCCACCCGGATTTATCCATCCTTGTCCACAATGTATCCCCATCCCCACCCGGATTTATCCATCCCTGTCCACAATGTATCCCCATCCCCACCCGGATTTATCCATCCCTGTCCACAATGTATCCCCATCCCTGTCCACAATATATCCCCATCCCTGTCCACAATGTATCCCCATCCCCACCCGGATTTATCCATCCCTGTCCACAATGTAACCCCATTCCCACCCGGATTTATCCATCCCTTTCCACAATGTATCCCCATCCCAGCCCGGATTTATCCATCCCTGTCCACAACGTATCCCCATCCCAACCCGGATTTATCCATCCCGGTCCACAATGTATCCCCATCCCCACCCGGATTTATCCATCCCTGTCTACAATGTATCCCCATCCCCACCCGGATTTACCTCCCCCGTCCACAATGTATCTTCATCCCCACCCGGATTTATCCATCCCTGTCCACAATGTATCCCCATTGCCACCCGGAATATCCATCCCTGTCCACAATGTATCCCCATCCCTGTCCACAATGTATCCCCATCCCCACCCGGATTTATCCATCCCTGTCCACAATGTATCCCCATCCCCACCCGGATTTACCTACCCTGTCCACAATGTATCCCCATCCCAACCCAGATTTATCCATCCCTGTCCACAATGTATCCCCATCCCCACCCGGATTTATGCATCCCTGTCCACAATGTATCCCCATCCCCACCCGGATTTACCTACCCTGTCCACAATGTATCCCCATCCCCACCCGGATTTATCCATCCCTGTCCACAATGTATCCCCATTGCCACCCGAAATATCCATCCCTGTCCACAATGTATCCCCATCCCTGTCCACAATGTATCCCCATCCCCACCCGGATTTATCCATCCCTGTCCACAATGTATCCCCAACCCCACCCGGATTTATCCATCCCTGTCTACAATGTATCCCCATCCCTGTCCACAATGTATCCCCATCCCCACCCGGATTTATCCATCCCTGTCCACAATATATCCCCACCCGGATTTATCTACCCTGTCCACAATGTATCCCCATCCCAACCCGGATTTATCCATCCCTGTCCTCAATGTATCCCCATCCCAACCTGAATTTATCCATCCCTGTCCACAATGTATCCCCATCCCCCCCCAGATTTATCCATCCCTGTCCACAATGTATCCCCATCCCCACCCGGATTTACCTACCCTGTCCACAATGTATCCCCATCCCCACCCGGATTTATCCATCCCTGTCCACAATGTATCCCCATTGCCACCCGGAATATCAATCCCTGTCCACAATGTATCCCTGACCAGAATCCTGGAGAGGGATAGATAATTCTGGGTGGGGATGGGGATACATTGTGGACAGGAATTGGGGCGGACTGACATTTGGGCCCATGGGCGGTGCCCAAGGGCCCGATGTCAGTGGGGGGCCCCATGAGAGGCTCTTGGTACTTCGCAGGGATCACTAAATGGGGCCACGGTCCATGCCAAATGAAAGTCATGTCAGGGCCACGGTCCACCATTTAGCAGCTGTGTCCTTTTTACTGGGTCTCCCACCAGCCACCACTGCCATGCTCACAGGGAGTGGGAGGTGCTGCAGGACTATCTGCAGAGAGTGCGGGAGCCTTTTAAAATTAACAAGTGGATAAGTACCCGCTTGTTAAGTTGGCCAGCTCCCGCCTTACTTCCAGATCTGCAGCACCTCCAGTCTTCGTCCACTGTGAGCATGGTAGTGGCTTGAGACAGAAGGTAGAGGACACCCCAGGCTGATCAGTGCCTATGACTTACCAAGGTGGTACTCTGCAGGGAAGGCTTGCAATAAAAGGGGCACTATGTCATAAAGGAGCACATTGATGAACGGGCACTGATTTATGGGCACTGTGATGTAAGTGGCATTGATGTAAGCAGCACTGTGATGTAAGTGGCATTGATGTAAGCAGCACTGTGATGTAAGTGGCATTGATGTAAGCAGCACTGTGATGTAAGTGGCATTGATGTAAGCAGCACTGTGATGTAAGTGGCATCGATGTAAGCAGCACTGTGATGTAAGTGGCATTGATGTAAGCAGCACTGTGATGTAAGTGGCATTGATATAAGCAGCACTGTGATGTAAGTGGCATTGATGTAAGCAGCACTGTGATGTAAGCGGCATTGATGTAAGCAGCACTGTGATGTAAGCAGCACTGTAATGTAAGTGGCATTGATGTATTGGCACCTTGTTGTAAGCAGCGCTGTTATACAGATCACTGTGATGTAAGCTGCACTGTTATATATGGGCCCTGTGATGTAAGCAGCACTGTGATGTAAGTGGCATTGATGTATGGGGCACTGTGGTGGACTGGGAACGGTGGTTTACATTTTGGAAATGTTACCATTGTTGCACCTTTACTGTAAAGTGGTTCTCTCCCCCGAACCCTCCCCCCTCCCCTTCATCTTCTGATTTTTCTTAAAATATACTTTAAATCTACTTTACTTGGTAAGATGGCCAGTGGGCAGATTTGGTGGGGCGCCCAGTTGGCGGGCCATGGGGAAGGCTGGTGGTCAAGCACCGGGGGGCCCAGTCCTAAAGCTGTGTAAGGGGCCCCAACATTTCTGATGGCTGCCCTGTGTCCACCACAGCTCTTACCTGGGAATTGAACGACAGTGGGTGGAGTCAGTAGTTGATTTCTTTTTTTTACCAATTCTTTTCAGGGAGGAGGGGTTAGGACAATGGATTGTGTCAGCAAGGCACTGGGCAGTGTCAGTAGCTTTTTTATTTTTGTTTTATTTTTAAATTTTAATTTCTATTATTTATTATATCTTTATTTTCACAATGAATGGGGGATGGGCAGTGGATGATGTCAGGAAATGAAATAAGGAAAATAAAAATAATTAAAATATAAAATTGTGAAACATAATAGAAGGGAAGTGGACAGCATTATTAGTTATTTATTTTCTTTTTTAAATCCTTTTTCACAGTGTCTCTGGGAGGGTGGCAATGGATGGAGTCAGTAGGGCAGTGTACAGTGTCAGTAGTTTTTTATTTGTATTTAATTGTTTTTTTTTATACAATGTAATTATATCTTTTATTTATTTATTTTTTTCATTTTTTCAAACAGGTTTTTGGGGACCAGAGGATGGTGTCAGTAGGGCAGTAGACAGTAATTTAAAAAAAAAATAACATTTGTAAAAAATAGTATAAAAATAATACATATTTTTTTTACTATTTATGTATTCATCATTGTTTTTACAATATTTTTTGGGGGGGAAGAGGGCGGTGTCAGTAGAGCACTGGATGGTGTCAGTACGGCAGTTGAAGGTGTCAGTAGTTTTTTTATTGCTTTTATTATTTTATTTGTTTTTCATAATGTTATTGTTTATCATTTTTTGAATGAATCTTTCAATAAATATTTTGCACAATCGTTTTTTTTTTGTGGGGGGGGGGGTGGACAATGTCAGTAGTTTTTGTTTTTTATATTTTTTTTATATTATTATTTGCCACTATAATTTTTTATTTTTATTTTTAAAATATTGTTTTCACAGTGCTTTAGAGGGGGGGGGGGGGGCAGAATAAGTAGTTTTTTAATTTTTAAATGTGAAATATTTTTTATAATTTATTTTAATAATTTTTTCACAATGATTTGGGGGAAGATGTGGATGATCTCAGTAGGGCAGTGAACACTCAGTAGAGCAGTGAATGGTGCCAGTAGACTTTTTATTTTTGATCAATTATTTTGTTTACAAATGTATTTTTGGTCTTTTTTTTTTTTTACAATTCAATTTTGTTTTATTTTTGATTATTTTTATTAAATGTCTCTTGTGAGGGGGGTGTATTAGGGCACTGGAAGGTGTCAGTCATTTTTAATTTTTTATAAATGTATATTTTTATTTCTATTTACAGTTAAATGTTTTATTATTTTTTACAATTATTTTAGAGGGCCAGTGGTTGTTGGTGTCAGTGGTTGAAGTTAGTAGGGTAGTGCACAGTGTCAGTAGAGTAGTGGATAGTGTCATATTTTTTTTTATTCTATTACATTTTTTTATTTACAAACCTATTTTTTTTACTATTTAATTTTTTTATACTTTTTTTTTCATTTTTTCAAAATGCTTTTAGGGTCCAGTGGATGGTGTAAATAGGTCAGTGGAAGGTGTCAGTAGTGCAATGGACAATTTCGAAATGTATCATTATTATTTCATTATTCTTTTTAAAAATATTAGTTTTAATTATTTTCTACTATATATTTTTGGATTTCTTACACTAACTGTTTTTTTTTTTTTGCGGTGGGGGGGGGGGGGGTGAGGCAGAAGATGGTATCAGTAGTTTTTTGTTTTTATTATTAAAAAAAATAAAATAAAATAAAAAATAAACATTTTATTTCCTTTTTTTTATAACATATTTTTCAGTGCCTTTGGAGGAGCAGAGGACGGTGTCAGTAGAGCAGTGGACAAGGAGTCAGCTCATAGCAGAAGGGGGCGGTGCAGGGGGAGGGGCGTGTCAGAATTTCTCCACTCACAGGACCCAGCTGGCAGCAGAGATAATGGGGGAGGGGTCAGGTCAGCACTTTTCCTCTGAACAGTGAACTCAGCTTGAAGCAATGGGAGTGGGGGGAGGGGTATGAAAGAAAACATTTCCCCTCCACATATAGGAATCAGCTGAAAGGAGAGGGAGTGGTTAAGGGGGAGGGGCCAGGCTGGAGATACCGCTAAGCAAAATAGGCAGCCGCCTAGGTCCTAGGATAGTAGAGCTGCCACCTCCCGCCGGTATAGTGGAGCTGCTGTGCCCATCCCCTGCCCCCTCCCTCTCTCATAGAGTTACTGCAGGGAGGACTGTGCACACCGCCAGGAGAGGGGCGCTCTCACCTGTTCTGTGTGAAAGTGAAAGCAGAGTGAGCGGTGTGTAAGGGGCTATCGCTGGAGGGGACCACCGTCCAAAAAAGCTCTGGTGTCACCCCTCTGATGGCCCAGCGCCATTATCTCAGCAGGCGGTGGCAGCTCCACTCTCCCGGTGGGCGGGACTCCCTCTGTAAGTTGTAGCTGCTCTTTGGCAGCGGCCCCTCTGTCCTCTCTTCTGGGCTGTGAAGCATGCAGTACTTAACTTTGTACCCTGTATATAGAGAACTCTTTAGGATTGCATCCCCTACATAGCGATCCTTACACCCCCTACATAGCGATCCCAACACCCTGTACATAGCGATCCTTACACCCCCTACATAGCGATCCTTACACCCTGTACATAGCGATCCTTACACCCTGTACATAGAGATCCTTACACCCTGTACATAGCGATCCTTGCTCCCTGTACATAGCGATCCTTGCACCCTGTACATAGCGATCCTTACACCCTGTACATAGTGATCCTTACACCCTGTACATAGTAATCCTTGCTCCCTGTACATAGCGATCCTTGCACCCTGTACATAGTGATCCTTACACCCTGTACATAGCGATCCTTGCTCCCTGTACATAGCGAACCTTCTACCCTGTACATAGCGATCCTTGCACCTTCTACATAGCGATCCTTGCACCCTGTACATAGCGATCCTTGTACCCCCTACATAGTGATCATTGTACCCTGTACATAGCCATCCTTACACCCCCTACATAGCGATCCTTACACCCTGTACATAGCGATCCTTGCACCCTGTACATAGCGATCCTTGTACCCTGTACATAGCGATCCTTGCACCCTGTACATAGCGATCCTTGTACCATGTACATAGCGATCCTTACACCCCCTACATAGTGATCCTTACACCCTGTACATAGCGATCCTTGTACCCTGTACATAGCAATCCTTGCACCCTGTACATAGCGATCCTTGTACCCTGTACATAGCAATCCTTACACCCCCTACATAGTGATCCTTACACCCTGTACATAGCGATCCTTGTACCCTGTACATAGCGATCCTTGCACCCTGTACATAGCGATCCTTGCACCCTGTACATAGCGATCCTTGCTCCCTGTACATAGCGATCCTTGCACCCTGTACATAGCGATCCTTGCACCCTGTACATAGCGATCCTTTCACCCTGTACATAGCGATCCTTTCACCCTGTACATAGCGATCCTTGCACCCTGTACATAGCGATCCTTGTACATAGCGATCCTTGCACCCTGTACATAGCGATCCTTGCACCCTGTACATAGCAATCCTTACACCCTGTACATAGCGATCCTTGTACCCTGTACATAGCGATCCTTACACCCCCTACATAGCGATCCTTGCACCCCGTACATAGCGATCCTTGCACCCTGTACATAGCGATCCTTGCACCATGTACATAGCGATCCTTGTACCCTGTACATAGCGATCCTTGTACCCTGTACATAGCGATCCTTGTACCCTGTACATAGCGATCCTTGTACCCTGTACATAGCGATCCTTGTACCCTGTACATAGCGATCCTTGTACCCTGTACATAGCGATCCTCTCACCCTGTACATAGCGATCCTTGCACCCTGTACATAGCGATCCTTGCACCCTGTACATAGCGATCCTTGCACCCTGTACATAGCGATCCTTGCACCCTGTACATAGTGATCCTTACACTCTGTACATAGCGATCCTTGCTCCCTGTACATAGCGATCCTTGCACCCTGTGCATAGCGATCCTTGCACCCTGTTCATAGCGATCCTTGCACCCTGTGCAGTGGCAGTTCTACATTATATTGCTCCCTGGGCAAGACGCACATTAGCTGAGCTCCGTTCCTGTATCATCCTGATCTCTCATCCTGTGTGCCTTTCACTACCCGAACTATACCTGCTGTCCATGGGGAGATCGCCGCCAACCCTGGGATCATGTCACTGCTGTGGAAAGCTTCCTCAGCTGCCCCGCAGCTAGACAAATTTTGCCGGCAGGAGCGTGACACGGCGCAGTCCGTGAATGGTCATACTATTTTACTGCTAATACGGGATCCACAGATGCGGCCCTAGTATGGGAGGCTTTTAAGCTGCATTTTTGGGCCACCGCCTGAAAAAAATGTCCCACTCTCTCATTACAAATGCACAATGTGGTGGAAATTTTGATAGACATTTCTTTAGTTAAATAGTCATTATGTCTCCCAGTGTCGGTTTTACCGATAATCGATATTCACAGTGATTATTGCTTTAACTGTCATTGCAGGAAAGACTTGTTAGTGATAAGATGGCAGTCATTTCTGCTCATCTCTGCACATGGCTGTGTTTCTACATAGGCACTGCCCATTGTACTTTCTGTGATTGGTGGTTGTGAAGCCACTCCCTGTAACTTCCTTTTGTTTAGTTGCTGTAAATAAACCAAGCCCTGCCCTCACACAGAACACACAGAGGACAGAAGACACAGGAAGCTCACACACACCCACACACACAGACACACAGACACAAGCTCACACAGCAGCTCACACAGCCATTTCATCCATGAAGAGACACATAAACTTTCACACACAAACACTTGCTCTTACACACATGCACACACATACATATCCAATGGAGAGAGACCTGGCAGATGGCATCAAAATGACCCAGCGCGTCTGTTCCTTTCTTTGTCACCGAGCGCTTGGTAAATCGTTATACAGGAGAGCGGTACAATTGTACTTTTCAGTACAAGCTATTAATGGAGCTTGGTGCGTAATAATCTTGAGCGCACTGAAGTGGGTTTCTATGCTCCAAGCCCTATTAATTTCCACGACAACAAGCCCACTTGACCTTGCTGATGGACGCTTGCTCCAACGCCCCGTCGCCAGAGAATATATCGGCGCTTAAATCCCATACCGTTTGGTCGACCAACTTCTCTATGAAAAAGCCAAACAAAAGCTATTCTTTTGCAAACAGCGGGTGTTTGAACAGGATGATGAACAGGCGGGCAGACTGCTGGCCTACTTGGCTCATCAGGATACTAGCCCTCCGGTGGTGGTGCAGCTGCGCAGATCTGATGGGTCCAGCATTTCTGACCCGCTGCTGGTGGCTGCAGAATTTTGCTCCTTCTATGCCACGCTGTATGCCTCTCAGAAGACTATTACTGCCCAGGAGACTCGTGTGTTACTCCAGCATATCTCATTCCGTCTGTTGTCCAGATCCCAGTGGGATGAGTTAGATGCTCCCTTGATGGCTAATGAAATTGCTGCCGCAACGAAGAGATGGCCTTTCTTCTGCCTGTTCTTAGGGCTGGCGGTGTGCCCGCAGCCCTCTACACCTATATCCTTACATGCCTACTCTTCATTGGGTTACGGGTTCATGCCATGCTCCCGCAAAGTTGGGGTCCCAGAGAGCGGGGTGGGGGGAGGTATTGGTGTTTTTTGTTAGTTTGTTCTGTTTATTTTTTATGCCTTATTCTTGATGTGGCATAAAATGTCCCGGATGTGCGGATGGGTGATTTTAACATGGTGTTGGACCCGACTTTTGACCGTTTACACTGCTCTCACCCACATGGGCCCCCTCCTCCTACCCGCCTTAGTCGTCTTTTTAGAGACTTCGCATTGACTGACACCTGGAGATACCAGCACCCCAACACACGTTCCTACTCTTGCTTTTCGGCTACACACTCCACGATGTCACGCATAGATTTTATTGTGGTCTCCCATCCCCTGCTCCCCCTGCTGCAAGACTCTGGGTTTGAACCCCGGTCTTTGTCAGACCATGCTCCATGCTGGGCCTCGTTCCGCATAGCCCCCCAGACCGTTCCCCTGCCCATGGCGTCTTCACCCTTTCTGGCTCACTGCCCTGGAGGACCAGGAGGGTCTAGCCCATGAATGGTCATACTATTTTACTGCTAATACGGGATCCACAGATGCGGCCCTAGTATGGGAGGTTTTTAAGCTGCATGTTCGGCCACCCTAGCCAGGGGCATCAACCACCTGAAAAAAATGTCCCACTCTCTCCTTACAAATGCACAAGCCCACTTAACCTCACTGACAGACGCTAGCTCCAAAGCCCCGTTGCCTGAGAATATATCAGCGCTTAAATCCCATACCCATCTGATCGACCAAGTGCTCTATGAGAAAGCCAAACAAAAGCTATTCTTTTCCAAACAGCGAGTGTTTGAACAGGGTGAACAGGCGGGCAGACTGCTGGCCTACTTGGCTCATCAGGATACTAGCTCTCCGGTGGTGGTGCAGCTGCGTGGATCTGATGGGTCTAGCCTTTCTGACCCGCCGCTGGTGGCTGCAGAATTTCGCTCCTTCTATGCCACGCTGTATGCTTCTCAGACAACTATTACTGCCCAGGAGACTCGTGTGTTCCTCCAGCGTATCTCATTCCCTCGGTGGTGGCACTGGACGCAGCTAGAGCCTTCGACTCCGTGGAGTGGAGGTACTTATGGGAGTGCTTGCATGCATTTGGGTTCAGGCCAGCTTTCATTAGATGGGTGCAGGCACTCTATTATCTACCGGTGGCTAGGGTCTCGGTGAACGGTTGGACATAGGACCCCTTTCCCCTTGGCTGTGGGACCCGTCGGGGGTGCCCCCTTTCCCCCTTACTTTATGCCCTAGCAGTTGAACCTTTGGCAATCATGCTTAGAACTCACCCACTCATACATGGTCTGTGCCAGTCATCCCTGACGGAAACTATAGGACTTTATGCGGGCGATATGCTTTTATATTTAGAGGACACTGACGCTTCCCTTAAAACTGCTCTACAAGCTATAGAGGAGTTTGATTCTCACTTCGGTTTGAAAATAAACTGGTCCAAATCTCAAATACTCCTCCTTGACCCGTTTCCCCCCCCCCCCTCGTGCCTCAGACTCTCTCCCGTTGCAGAGAGTTGCGGCAATACTCCTTCTGGGAATCACGGTCACGAGGTCGCTCTCTGATTATATTGTGGACAATATAGAACCTGTTATTACCCTGTTAAAGCAGAAAAACGCAGACTTGGGCATGACTCCCCCTCAGGATCATGGGCAGGGTAAGCCTCATTAAAATGATTCTCTTACCCAAACTTCTTTATGTGTTCTGGCACTCCCCAATCCCATTTTTTCTAAAACTGTTCAAAATTATTGATAATATTCTGAATTCCTTTGTGTGGGGCCATGAGTGACACAAACTACCCTGGGCTATGCTTAAAAATCCAACTAGACGGGGTGGAGTAGCATTGCCAGACTTCCAATCGCACTACATAGCGTACCAGCTCTCACACTTTCTTACTATTTCCACAAATTGGAGGACCTCCGCTACCAAATGCTTGTCTGTAGGAGACCACATAAAACAGCTTTTACTCATATGCAGGTGCTCTTATGGGGACGGGGTCATATGCCATTGACTACTGTACGGAATAGGCTACTGTTACATCACAGACAGATGTGGAACATAGCCCTTAAGAGACTGAAGACCACCCACATCCACACTCGAACCCCACTGTGGCACAATCCTTGCCTGGGAGAGTTGATTTCTATTCCGGACTGCAACCTATGGGTGGACAGGGGTGTACTCTACTTGGGCCAAGTGTTGTGTGCAACAGGTGTCAGACCATTTCAGCCTCTGAGCAAAGAGTTCAACCTCCCCTCGCATATGCTTTGTAGATACATGCAGCTGAGACATGCACTACTCACTCAATTTGCTGCCCAGATTCCCCCTCTGTGTGATATACCCTTGCTGACCATAGTGTTGGGTGACACCCATGTCGGCCTGATATCTGCACTGTACACCGAGTTGCGCAGTGCCGATGTTGATGTGACGGTGAAGAGAATGCAGACTCGGTGGCTGCCTGATATGGGTCCTTTGGATGAGGCGGAGTGGAACGATATTTTGGATAGTCCCAAACTGTCTTCACCTAAACTCTCTGATCTTATGACCCAGCTCTACATTTTACACAAGGCCTATTTGACCCCACTTAGGATTTCCAAATGCCGACCAAAATACTGTCCTCTGTGTCCCCTGCAGTCGGGCACGTTTGTACATCTCATCTGGACCTGCCCAGACATCCAATCCTACTGGATGCAGATCATAATATTCCTACATGACCACATGGGCTCCCTGTTACAGCTGGACCTTAAGCCCTTCATCCTTGGACTCTTACCTGATGCTGACATAGATACATTTTTTGCCACTTTCCTACAAGAGACTCTTTTTAGTGTATGTAAACTATAGCTAAATCATGGTTGCAAGCTCATATCCCCACCCTACAGGAATGGATAGTGGAATTGCTATAAAAGGTTGCTTTATAGACATAGAGGGTGTCCTGCCAAAATTAAAACAATGCTGGAATAGATGGCTGGAGCTCACACAAACCTGTAGTGACTAGGAATCTTGCTAGAACGCTGACTGCCTTAACTGTATAATTACTTACACCCCTCCTCGGGTGTAGTGATCTCCCTGAGACTACGGTACTTCTTCCCCATGCATGTATTTCTCTTACCACAAGTTTTTGACTGTTGTGTCAAGTTGTTTAGTCTCCTTATGTTACGGACATACACATGTGAGATGTATAATGATGTTCCCCATTGTGTGCTCCTTTTTTGAATGTTTCATATTCATACCAAGTTTTTGTACCTTGTTTTGTATACCACAAATAAACTTGTTTTTTTATTTAAAAAAATGCATTTGCAATTTCATCATACGCAAATACCCTGTGACATAAAAAATTACAATGATCGCCATTTTATTCCCTTAGGTCTCTGTTAAAAAAAAAAAATATATATATATATATATATATATATATATATATATATATATATATATATATATAATGTTTGGGGGGGTTCTAAGTAGTTTTCTAGCCAAATATATTGATTCATACTTGTAAACAAAAAGTCCCAGAAAAAGCTTGGTCAGCAAGAAAAGCGGAAGAAAACGGCATCTCTTTAAACCCTATGTACAGTCAGGTCCATAAATATTAGGACATCGACACAATTCTAATCTTTTTGGCTCTATACACCACCACAATGGATTTGAAATGAAACAAACAAGATGTGCTTTAACTGCAGACTTTCAGCTTTAATTTGAGGGTATTTACATCCAAATCAGGTGAAAGGTGTAGGAATTACAACAGTTTGTATATGTGCCTCCCACTTTTTAAGGGACCAAAAGTAATAGGACAATTGGCTGCTGAGCTGTTTCATGGCCAGGTGTGTTTTTCCCTCATTATCCCATTTACAAGGAGCAGATACTGTAAAAGGTCCAGAGTTCATTTCAAGTGCGCTATTTGCATTTGCAATCTGTTGCTGTCAACTCTCAATATGAGATCAGTGAAGCAAGCCATCGTTGGGCTGAAAAAACAAAACAAACCCATCAGAGAGATAACAAAAACATTAGGTGTGGCCAAATCAACTGTTTGGAACATCCTTAAAAAGAAAGAACGCACCAGTGAATTCTTTCCCTGGTGAAGAAAACACCCTTCACAACACTCTCCAGGAGGTAGGTGTATGTGTGTCACAGCCTACAATCAAGAGAAGACTTCACCAGAGTGAATACAGAGGGTTCACCACAAGATGTAAACCATTGGTGAGCCTCAAAAACAGGAAGGCCAGATTAGAGTTTGCCAAACAACATCTAAAAAAGCCTTCACAGTTCTGGAACAACATCCTATGGACAGATGAGACCAAGATCAACTTGTACCAGAGTGATGGGAAGAGAAGATTATGGAGAAGGAAAGGAATGGTTCATGATCCAAAGCATACCACCTCATCAGTGAAGCATGGTGGTGGTAGTGTCATGGCGTGGGCATGTATGGCTGCCAATGGAACTGGTTCTCTTGTATTTATTGTTGATGTGACTCAGGGGTCAAGGCCTGGGAAATAAAGTGTGGGAACTCACCCAAGATTACCATCCCCAACCTCAAAAAAAATAAATGAAAAAAGTGTGTGTTCGTGCATATTTACCTCTGTCTCTCTCATATCTCTCCTCTCTGTCTCTCATGTCTCTCTCATGTCTCTCCTCTCTGTCTCTCTCTCTCTCTCTCTCATGTCTCTCCTTCCCTCCTCTCATTTGTCTCTCTCTCATATGTCTCTGTCTCCCTCTCATATGTCTCTGTCTCCCTCTCATATGTC